>NW_022196898.1:22651844-22658399 GCF_008632895.1 Mastomys coucha
ATCGAACTGAGTACAGGGTCCCCAGTGAAGGAGTTGGAGAAAGGACCAATGGAGCTGAGGGGTTTGTAACCCCTTAGGACGAACAACAATATGAACTAAGTAGTACCCTCAGAGCTCCCAGGGTCTCAATCACCAATCAAAGTCTGCACATGGAGGGGTCTGATTGTTCAGGCAGCATGTGTATAGTAGAGGATTGCAAATTCAATCATCAGTAGGAGGAGAGGAGCTCGGCCCTGTGAATGTTCTGTGCCCCAGTGTAGGGAATGCCAGGTCCAGAAAGTGGGAGAGGGCGGGGTGGCAGGCATGGGGAAGTGGGAGGCAACAGGGGTTTGTTTTGGTTGTTTTTGTTTGTTTCTTTGGTTTTTGGAGGGGAAACTGGGAATGGAGATATTTACATGTAAATAAATAAATAAATAAATAAATAAATAAAAAGAAAGCCTGAGCTATCTAACAATGCAGTAATTAATTATTCACATCAGAGAAGGAAATGGGAAAATTGTCTAAGAATTCCCAAGGTAATATATAGATTCCACAGAAATGTTTAGGAGTGATTTGTGGCACAGTTGACATAAGTGTGCTGAATATTTATAACAGGGCTAGGCAGAGTCTACGGGTTCTTTGAAAAACTCCATTTTTGAGCACCTAGCAGAATATATTCAATAATTACCTGTGAATTTTTTGTTTTAAGCAGCTTGGCTTATCAACACCCAGAGGAATATATTCTATGTAGTATATCTGAAGTAATGACCCTACTCTGAGCTAAAGTTATATAATATTTGCTGAGGTTATTATAATTCATTAGTAATGTCTTGAAATAAGATTTACTGCATTTTAAGATAAGATATTTTCTCATGCCATAATTTAAAATGTCAAATTTTAATTGATGTGTTAAGGAGTAATATAATATAAAAATATAACAATTATAATTACCATTTCATGTTTTTGCAAATTCATTATTATACAAATGATTATTTAAGCTGTTTATATCTATTGTGTTATTCAAGATGTTAGTTTCAGTAATACAGAAATATAATATTAATTTCATTATCGTTATCGATTTATTTTTAAGTGCTATTGGGAATTAAAGCAGGGCTATATACATGTTAGCTAATCACTCTACAGTGAGCTTCATCTCTAGACCTTCTTTATTTATAATTCTTGTTTTTAGATAAAGATGTACACTTTTACCAAGTCTAATCTTGAACTGACTCTGTTGCTCAAGGTGGTCTTGAATTTGTGGTCCTCTGTTCACTGCCTCCTGAGTGGCTGGAATTATAGGCCTAGCTACTAAACCCCAACTAATGTTCTTCCCCTATATAAGCATGAAGAAGCTTTTTTTTGTTTGTTTGTTTGTTTTACCATTTTTCACTTCTACTTGCAAGACTTAAACTTTACACAGTATAAAAGTTCCCAATTGGCTATTAATGTATCCTTCAAGATTTTGTTTTTCCCTTTACTCCTTAAAGGTGAGACTATGACATAATTATTCTGTTTCAATAATTTCTCAGCCATTGAATCACCAGTGTAAAAAGCAATTATAGGCAAAGTAGAAGGGAAAACACATGAGTAGATATGGTAATATGACATTTTACTACAGGATTACAGTACGATAAAGGACATAAAAGCTTGAACTAGTGTAAGGCACAGAATGTTCTGGATATGAAGATTATCTCAGAATGACAAGCTCTAATCCTCTCTTTTTACTTTCTATCAAAGATGGACTATATTTAAAAACTGAGATTTTTTTTATTATGTTCTTTAAAAAATATTCATGGAAATTTAATGATTGTATGTTGAAATCAAAAAATATATGGCATAAGTTGGCAAATAAGATGCAATTATTCAGCATTTACATGATGAAATGCAGACCCATTTGACCCATTGGTCTCCTACCCTTTGTATTGCTGACCAGGCCTTTATCAGAGTCACACTATTTACCACTACGTCAGAAGTAGCTCACATATTTTTGTTCTTTATAATGGTCTCATGTAGCACAGGCTGGGCTCCCTCCCACACTCTAGGGACCTACTGTTTCTCTCAATGCCCTGCGCTGCTTTTGTGTCTCTACTTCTGATACACTTGTATGAAAGGCATGCCTTGCCATAGTCTTTTTTTTTTTTTTTTGGTTTTTCGAGACAGGGTTTCTCTGTGTAGCCCTGGCTGTCCTGGAACTCCCTCTGTAGACCAGGCTGGCCTAGAACTCAGACATCCGCCTGCCTCTGCCTCCCAAGTGCTGGGATTAAAGGCGTGCGCCACCACCGCCCGGCACCATAGTCTTACACTAAACACTTTGTGTACATGTGGTACAAAGCAGGGTCTGAGATTTGTGGTCCCACCCTGTACGCTAAGGTCTACTGAACAACAATTCAGTACTGTGCTTTCCTTAGGGAACCATGTTATTTCTATGAGGTTAGTTTTAACTTTAAAAATCATAATTTTATTTCTGTTCATCCTTTAAAAATTGTAACATTTTATTTTCTTAAGGATTAATATACACACATATGCAATATTGTTACTTTTCCTCTGAGAGATCCAGCAAATATCATTTTCTTCTCTTTTGGCTTTGCCATAAAAATGACAATTTCTTTATGAAAGAGACCCACATGCTTAACATTGACATATAAAAGACTTATCCACAGCATACATTTTGCATATTTATTAATTATTTATTGGTGGGCACAAATATGTCACAGCATGTGTGAAGGTCAGAGCACACATTTGGAAGTTGGCTCTCTCTTTCCTTCATGAGGATTCCAGTAATCCAACTCAAGTTATCAGGATTAGCAGTAATGGCCTTTACCCATTGATGCATATTGCAATCACACATTTGAACTTTTAATTGTAAAGGTTGTGGTTAATCAAAGTTTTCAACTTGAAAGATGGTATACAGACTACTCGATATCTCTGCAAAGGGTTAATTTGATTACATGAATTGAGGCCCTGAGACCTGAAAACTAGATGTGGGAACCTTCCCTGGACTGAAATCCTAGACTATATAAAAACAAAGCCATTAGCTGAGGAAAAGCATTTGTTGCTCTTTGCTTCCTGCCTGAGAGTGTGATGTGACCAAACTACCTCTTGTCTCCGTGGCTGTGAACTGACTGCCATTATGAGTTTAATCTGCACTTGTGAGAGAAAATAAGCCCTTTCTCTCTTAGGTTGTGTTTGTTGCAGTATTTTAGCACACAATGGGAAAGTAAGACAGTATTGTATAGTGGTGAGCTTCCATTTATAAAGTCACAATTTCTATTCATTATTCTGTCTGTCCATCAAATTGGGAGGTTTCTCACATTGTCTTTGACACTCCATCACAATATCTTATATCCCATACAAGAGTACTTCCTCATTCTTTATCTCCTAAATGCAGCTATTCTAACTAATCTATAGCCTTTTAAATGCATGATATCCAGTGTCAGTTTTCATCAACCCTTATAGACAGTAAGTATTTCTGTGTATTGTGGGACACTCTTCCTGGAGAGACATGAACAGATATCTACTCATTTCATAAGGAATCAACCACAGTTAAGGATAATTAAAAATCCATTTCAGTGAAACAGTGAGTTTTATTGGGATTATTTAAATGCATTTCAGTGAGAAGTCATTTACAGGAGCAGAGATGACACAATGTTAGCTGCGTAATCAAAAACCCACACCACAATGTAGAAAGTTTATCCAACCAAAAGAAACCACGAGATCATCCTGTTGGCAGCTTTGATAGGTTGGAATGGTGTACCTTCCAGGAAGATCAAAGTGTTTCTGCCTCTTCCAATTAGTTTGACTGGTGGGAGATTACTTATCTTCAGTCCTTACTAGTTTTTTATGCTTGTGGAGGGAGGGACTTAGAGAATCTAACAAGTTTCAGGGACTTCCTGAAGCCTTTAAGTGTTTTTATTTTCTGATTTTTTTGATATCTCTTTAGAACATCCCATACCTTTAGAAGCTTCCCCATTATATAGTGAATTTATCAAGGAGGAGGAGAATTTTACAGAGCAATGTGATAATATTTGGGTATATAGTCAAAGCTTGATTTGAGGGAAATTGGCAACTCTACTGCAGTTTGATCTTAACATTTCAGTTTTGATATGCATCTTCATTTTATTTCTGTTGTTGTGATAAGATAATTGAACAAAATGCAACTTAAGAAAAATAGGATCTGTTTAGATTATATTTTTAGGTAATAGGCCCTTGTTGCAGGAAAGTAGCAGTGGCAGGAACTTGAGGTAGCTGACTCATAAATTTGCAGTCAATACAAAGAAGAAATTAATGCCTGTATGTCCATGCTTCCATTCTTGGTCTTGGCTCAATTTCTTCATGCTTCTCTACTTCAGTGCTATCTGTACACGAAATGGCAGAGCACAAAGCCTACTGGATTTTTTAAAGATCAATTTGCTTAATTGAGATAATCACCAAAGATAAACTCAAATCCCAGCAAAAGGTAGAGAATCCTTGGCTGAGAATCTCTTCCCAGGTGAGTACAGGATGTCTCAAGGTGAAAATTAAAGCTAACCATCACAGTTAACATCTCTATGTAGTGATGAATTTGTAGCTATTATAGAAATTTAGAGGCTACATATTGAATCACATTTTAATGGAATTCTAGGTTAGCTTAGCCTAGTTTGGGGACAGATGTTAAACAACAATGGAAACTACACAACATTTTAAAGTTCTATCTTTATTCTTATTGCAAGAGTCTGCTTTTCTTTTTTTCATTTCATTCTATTTCTTATACTCTGGACTGAAATACATTTTAAAATATATAATATAGCAACAAAAATATAATATAGAGCAAAATTCTGACTAGCACAACTCTACTACTACTCTTTTTAAAACGATTCTCTATGAGATAAGGAATCAAGGTATTCAGTTTTAAAGTTGCAGATGTAACACTGAATTTTTTGGAAACTCCCTCAGAAATCATATGTATGTGATCAAGAATATACATCTTCTGTCATTCTCTTCACAGGATCCTCCTATGGCTGTTTATGTGGTTTAGAATGACATATTCTTTCCTTAAACTAGAGTCTCTTTTAGTAGCCTTAGTATAGGTTAGTGTGCTGTAGGAGTAAAATACTTTAAGTACTTATAAGCTGTTACTCATACTAAGAACATTAAATATATATATATATACACATACATATATATACACATATATACACTTGTATATATATACATGTATATATACAAATATATACATGTATATATATATATATATATATATATATATATTGACTGGTGTTTGTTGTGGTATTGTCCTAAGATCTCTAATTCCACTAGCAAATTTCATTTTCATAATGCCTTACAGATATACATTATCTTTATTGACAGATTATTGAAATTAAGGATAGAACTTAAAGAACTCTCCATCAATCCTAAAGATTTGAAATGTTTGCACTTGAAATTTAAGCTTAGGTTTCTCTGCCAGTTATGACAAGCTTTTCTATTCCCAAACATATTTTTGCCAGTTTTCGGACTTATCAATGTTTCTTCTCTGCGAATTTGGCTAATTGTTCATCCTAATCTTCATCGCCTTCCCCTCATTTCCCCCGTTTTCCTTCTTTCTTGTTCTGGATCTTGCTATGTGCATTATCTTTATTATCTTCCTTCCTCCTTCCCTCCCTTCCTTGCTTCTTACTTTCTTTTCTTCCTTTCTTCCACCCTTCTTTTCTTCCATTATTTTTCTATTGTCACTTCCTTTATTATTTTGCAAACTTATTTTTTGTAGCATACCTTAATGGTTATCTCTTGAGAGAATTATGACTTTTATGTAATGACAACAGTCAGAAACAGAATTTATACATTTGTCATTCCATCATTTACATTGAATACATCTAATTTTGTACCAGTCATCCCTCAAATAGTCTGAGGATTCATTGGTAAATTATCACAAGAAACAAGCTTATCTTTGAGAATGTTGTTTTCTTGTTAATCCTCATCAAAATGTTGTTAAATGAATGCATTACTGAAAGTTAAGCTCTGAAGGAATAAGGACATAGAATTTTCTAGATATAATGGTATCTAATTTTCAAATGAAATTGCATAATAAATTAAAGAAATAGAAAACACAAGTTGTACTGATAGATCTTTATATAACAAGAAATAAATTTAGGTGGGGAGAGAAGATGAATATATTTGGGGAGAGATAGAGGAGAGGTAGAAATGAACAAAAAAATATTGTACAAAAGTCCCAGAAAACGATACATTGCTTTTTAAAGGAAGAACCAAAATACTAGCATAAAATTATCTGAGTACCTGAATAGACAGTAGACATACATTCTTTCCAAAGAACCCTGCAAATCCTTTGGAAAGGAGTGATGAGTAGATAACCCATCCAGTTACTATTTTAAGAAAAAAATCCTTTAGTACAGAAGTAACTTCTATGTGATGTACCAGTGTTATATTTAGATGAATCCATTATCCTCCTAATCATGTGACTCTCCTTAGTTTATACAGACTCAATATTCTACTTATTCCCATTTTGAAAATTCTAGTTGTTTAAGTGATTCCATGGTAGAGTCCAGAGTAAAACAAAACAAAAGAACAAACAACCTAAAAACA
>NW_022196898.1:22658708-22661208 GCF_008632895.1 Mastomys coucha
AGTGAGTTCCAGGACAGCCAGGGCTATACAGAGAAACCCTGTCTCGAAAAAACAAAACAAAAAAAAAATAGAATATATCTTCATAGATGGGAATATTTTAGAATTTGAGAAGCTTTATTATATTCAAAATCACTAACTTATAGATTTTTATTAGATATATAGTCTTCTCAATTTTTTCAGAAAATTTTAATCTTTTCTGTATATGTTTTGGGGGCCTCATATCAGCTGTTATATGCTGTTTGGTTGGTGTTCCAGTATCTGAGAGATCTCGGGGGTCCAGGTTAATTAAGACTGGTGGTCCTCCTACAGGGTACTCCTCCTCCTCAGCTTCTTCCAGCTTTTCCCTAATTTAATCCCAGGGATCAGCAGCTTCTGTCCATTGGTTGGGTGCAAATATCTTCATCTGACTCTTTCAGCTGCTTTTTGGGTCTTCTAGAATGTTCTCATGATAGGTCCATATTTTTGAGCCCTCCATAGCCTAAGTAATAATGTCAGGCCTTAGGACCTTCTCTTGAGCTGTCCACCCTGCCTTCCCAATACGTATACAACAAAGGACTGCCAGGTCTTGTTTCAGTCAGAGATGATGCATCTAACCCTCAAGATACTGGAGGCCCAAGGGAGTTTAGAGGTCTTGTTTGGTAGGGGTTGGGTAGTGTGGACATCTTCATGGAGACAGGGGTGTGGGGAGAAGGTATGGGATGTGGAACAGTCAGAGGGTAAACAAGGGGTGGGAAATAAAATCTGGAGTGTGAAATAAATAAATAAATAAATAAAAACAAAAAATTTTACACTTTTGTATTAGTCTGTATAGCAAATAAATATTATTATATTATATAATAAACCATATAATAATAGGAGGTAATTCAAAGAAAACTAGTTACAACCCTATAGATTTAAATTATGCAAACAAAGAACAGATTTAAATTATGCAAACAAAGAACAGTCTTGGGGGTACTTCTCTCAAATAAAGTCATGTCAGTTGTACTTACTGACATAGCAGTCTTCCTCTTTAAGAACCTTCCTAGATGATGTAATCCATGTGGCAGCCAAACACCTTAATACAATGTGACAGATAATACATAGGAAGACTTCTTCATATGCCTTTTTCTGATATGTCCTTTTATTTCATATCAGATTGTTGAGCATTGAATGGAAATGACAGATGGGGACAAGGGTTGTGCTGTTGACTCACAGCTTTCTCTGTCTTTGAAACACAAAAATTAAGTTTAGTACATGTTCTTCTTCCTTTAATTTACTGTCAATGTTAATTACAATTTTATATATGTATTTAATAGTAAATCTCATTAATTTTATATAAGATGTGACTTTTATTATAATCAGAGGTTTTGTTGTTGGATCAAGAGAGTTCTATTTACAGACCTCATACTGCTATAGTATTAAATGTGTGGCTGATTAGCTCACAGAATCTGACACTGGCTTTACAGATATTTGACTGTAATTGAAAGGCACTTTACTTCAATTAATTTATTTTAATTGATTCCTGTTTTAGAGCAATATTTTAAGGGACCAGAATAAAGGATTTGTATGTTTGCATTAAGGATTATTATTTGGGGAACAATATTTATTTTGTTCTTTCTTCATTTTGATATAGCAACTATAATAGTTAATGATTAAGAAATGTAAATAATTGTTAGTTTTATATGTGTATCTCAGGTTCTTTGTGAGCCAGGAGTATTAACAAATCAGAAAGCAATTCTATTGCTGCTGAAATGGAAGTGACAATGTTCTAATCTCATAATAGTAACAATATATGAAAATAGCAAGTAATAGTATGACATTTACTCTATGCCTCTTGGATACAATTTTGTTATAATACATATCTGCAAATCATAAACTCCATATCGTAAAGAATCAGAGGTGAATCTAGCAGAAACTTTAGTTACCTCTGATAAAACAGTATACTTGCACCATGATTTCTTTTCAGATATTGATAAGTCCAACAGCAAAATTCAGTATTTCAATATATTAAATGTGTCTAAATTTAATATCCAAAGATTCATTTTACATGCTAGCAAAGAAAATAATTTGAATCTATATCTTCAGAAGCTATCAGGTCTGCTTATATTTTGGAACTCTATTGCATATTAATTCACATGTTTTTTTCTTCCCTTCCTTCCTTCCTTCCTTCCTTCCTTCCTTCCTCCCTCCCTCCCTCCCTTCCCCTCTTTCTTTTTCCTTTCTTTCTTTTCTTCTTTCTTTCTTTCTTTTTTCCTTTCTACTTTTTTAAAAAGTGAAACACTTAAAACAAACCAGAAATAGTGTATCTTGTTTTAAAAGGAGAGCATATATTAATGCTTCTCAATGCAGAACGTTCTTTGAATGACTGTTGGCATTCATCGAGTAGCATCGATATAAAATATGTTTGCTCTAGGTGACAAATATGATCTGAACTGTTTCGGTCCTGTCTCATCAAGCTCTCTTGCAGATCCTTTCATCAGATCAAACTAGAATATTACTTACTTATTTATCATTTTGATTA
>NW_022196898.1:22666208-22667994 GCF_008632895.1 Mastomys coucha
TCCCACTCAAGAAGTCTTAGAAACTGACACCCATATGTCAAAGAGACAGAGGTAACTGCCACAAATGGATGTATTTCAAGAAATAAATGTGTGTATATGTGTGTGTGTGTGTATCATGAAATAAAAGAGAAAAATTTACTATGACTGTAATCTGTGACTCTGTGTTCTTATTATACATTTAAAACTTTTTTAAAATTTAAATCTTATACAATACATTTTGATCAAAATTTCTCCAAGATCTCCAGATTCTTCTCAACTCTCTACCCATCTAACTTTATGCTCTCTCTGTTTCTTCTCTTCCTACTTTGTTCTTCCTTCCTTCCTTTCATCCTTCCTTCCTTCCTTCCTTCCTTCCTTTCATCCTTCCTTCCTTCCTTCCTTCCTTTCTTCCTTCCTTCCTTTCTCTCTTTCTTTCTATCTGCCCTCCCTTTTTCTTTTTGTGTGTTTCTCAAAAAGAAATAAAGAATCAAAATATAAAACTAATGAGGCAAAAAATACCCAAATAAAACTTAATGAAAGAAAACAAACAAAAAACAAAAGAAAAAAGAAAACAAACCACCCACAATATGGTGTCTCTTTGATGTTGGCCAAATACTTCTGGACTTATCTTGTTCTAGACTATGATTGAGATACGCTTAAAGTGCGTTGAAATGAAAATTTCTGGTTTCCTTGGAAATTTGGTTGTTTTGTGAGATGTTTTTCTGGAAGCTGGTTTGTGAGAGCATGTTTTGTTGAAACAGACACATGAGAGGCCATATTATGTTTAGAAATATAAACATAATCCCCCACCTACCATCCCCAGAGAGTGAGAGGAGTCTCTTGCATTGCTATGCCTTGACAGTTCACTGGTCTTTGTGTGTCTTCACTTCATATCAAAGAATGATATTCTGACTAATAATTGCTACTTCAACTAAATCATGCCAAGTTGGTGGAGCCTCGCAGTTTCTCCTGGATTGAACCACTGATACTGAAGATTCCTTGTGTATGCCACTGGACTAGACTGCTAATATCCTGATAACAAAGACTGGAATTTCTCCAAAGAACTACCTCCAAAGAGGTCCACAAACCCCTTTTCCTACTGGCCTTCTTTCTCTGCTGCTTCTGGTTAGAGGTCTAGAAGGGAGGTTGAAGCATTTAAGAACCCTAATTAAAGTAGGTGTTGAAAAAATCTAAGCCTTCACTACATTTTAAAAATAGATCTTATAAGCCAAAGATGATCCTAAGTGAATAGTACTTAGCAGTAGAGTTTGAAAATTTGTTAGGAGTATCAGTTTGACTTCATTTTATTACTATTTCTTATATTTAATTTAATTTTCCTTTTTAGAAACATATTCCCAAAAGCCTTTAAGACAAAGATTCAGTTCATCTATTTATAACTTTATAATTGCCTTGCAAATTGATTACCACATTGTAGGGCAACAGCATTAAAGATATACATTTAAATGTTCTTAAAAACACTTATTTCTTAGTTCTTTCCTGTAACAATCTCCTAATGAAGTGAGCCATTATCCATGCTATATGTAGAAAAACTGTTTTAGATATTTTTCTTGACTGGTCTGAGGCAGCAGGTCTTAAATGATATAATATTTAAGTCTTTTCTTATTTTTTTTTTTAGATATTTTCTTTATTTACATGTAAATTTCTCCATTCCCAGTTTCCCCTCCAAAAAACAAAGAAACAAACAAAAACAACCAAAACAAACCCCTGTGGCCTCCCAATTCCCCATGCCTGCCACCTCGCCCTCTCCCACTTTCTGGCCCTGGCATTCCCCTACACTGGGGCACAG
>NW_022196898.1:22668404-22711956 GCF_008632895.1 Mastomys coucha
GTGGGTTGTTCTTCCTGTATTCCAAACTTCTGGGCTAATAACCACTTATCAGAGAGTGCATACTGTCTGATAAGTCTTTTCTTATTTTAAATTCAAGGCACATAGCATCATATTTTTATAAATCATATGATATTTTGTTCTTTAACCAAAACAAAGGTATGATGCTGGGTGCCTTGAGTCATTTGGCCCCTATTATGTGAGGAACGTGCTATAGATTTTTTTCTTTTAATAATTTTTCCTCATACCTATAAGTGGATACCATATATCCTAACCATCCAAATAGTTTCTACAATAGTATATTCCTAAGAAAGAAATGCACTAGAACATAAATCCAGAGGTAAATTAATTACATCGTATTATTATGGGAATGGAAGTAAAACTACATTGAAAATAAAAGTGTATCAATGTGCTTAACATTTAATTGTCAATACAGTCTTTTTGTTTTCCTAGAGAAATTGCCTATAGGGACTCATGATTTAATTCATGTTGAGATAAATAAAAGAAAAAGAGAGATGGGGAACAGTAAAACATGAAACTATAGAAAGCACTTGAATATGAGGAAGGCTTGTCTTCTACAGTAACAGCAGATCCAAAAAGTAGATTCTGTTTCATGGGATCAGTAATAATTAGCTGGGTTTTTTTGTTTGTTTTTGTTTTTGTTTTTATGGATAGAGAAATCATTTATAGTTTGGCATAGCAATATAATATTTCTGTTATATTAAATGAGTGGAAGCAAGGATACAGTTTGTTCTAAATATCTTTAATCGTTTCTTTATAGTCCAGTCGTTATACCCTTCCCTATCTGCCCTCTGATAGTTCCTCATTCCATTCCTCCTTATTCATGTCCAAGAGGATGTCCCCATCCCCTCTACATTCTTCCACTCCCCATACCCCACACCACCCTACTGTAACCCACTCTGCCAGGCCTCCCCAAACCCTGGGGTCTCAAGTGTCTCAAGGATTAGGTCACTGAAGCCATACTAGGTAGTCTCTGCTGTATATTTTTAGGGAGCCTCATACCAGCTAGTGTATGCTGCCTGGTTGGTGGCTCAGTGTAGCTTAGGGGTCCAGGTTATGTGAGAATGCTCGACTTCCTATCGTGTTACCCTTCTCCTCAAATTCTTCCTGCATTTCCACCATTCAATCACAGGGGTCCCTGACTTCAGTTCATTGGATGCGTGTAAGTATCTGGGTCTGAAGGACATAGTTTTGATATATTTTGTGACTCACCCAATCACGGAATATAATCTATGTAAGCCTTAAATAAGTTACGTGAACACCACTTCTAGAGTATACATGATAATTTTGTAAGCTGACATATGCCAAGAGAAAGCATATTCAGTTTTTGCTATGAATGAATTTGTTTGTGTGCATGCATATGACCTGCACCCATATTCATGCAAAAAAGCCCCAGTTCATGAGGATGTGCTAGAAAGGTCAGATTCTAACAGTGGGATAACATCTTCATTATTGCCTTCATGTTCTTTTCTAGACAGAATCTCTCACTAAAAGTGGAGCTAACATTTTCAACTAGATTATCTGGCCAGCAAACCCTGGATACTGCTTTTCTCTGCAGTTAGCTCTGGGGCTACAGACATGTGCCTTTAACCCAACATGGCTTTTGGAAATCCAAACTTGGATTCTGTGCTTAGACAGTAAGCATTTTATCCAGAGACCCATCTCCTAATCACATGACTCAGACTTGATGTATAATTTTGACTGGATGTTGGCTACAAAATGGTAGGTTCTAAAAGAATATTAATATGTTCTGAAAAAGTACAGACTGAAGGGTAATCAAATTGCTGTATTTTCTCACATATTTCTTTTCTTATGTCAAGATAGAAGCTCATCTTATACCTTTATGTAAGCATTAATTAATGAAGAATGACTTATATGACAATCTATGAAACTGAGAATAACAGGAATGATACGTGTAGGCAACACAAAATAAATTTGCCTACATAGATGAGCACTCTAAAAATTGATCTACTGCCCCAAATCTTTAATGTTTTGTTTATGTATTTGTGTGTAAATGTATTTATTTACTTATTCATTCATTTATTTAGTGTGAGTGTGTGTGTGTGTATGTGTGTGTGTGTGTGTGTGTGTGTGTGTGTGTGCGTGTATACATGTAGATGTTGGTATGACTAACCATAGCAAAGCTAGTCAGAGGAAAACTTGAAGTGGTATGTTTTTTCCTCTTTCATTATGTGAGTACCCTAATTAACTGAGTCAGCTCCCTATCCTGTGATGTACTTCTTTTAAACTCATTGTGCAAACTTTTTACTTAGAATTTTTACATCTATGTTTCTTAGGAAAATGAGAACACAGTCTTCTTGCATCACTGTCAGTTTAACTGGTCTTTGTTGAATGACTTTGCTTTCATGTGCATGGTAGTTTGACCTCCATCCTTTGATTTTCTGTTATATCTGTCTTTGCCAGTGATGTGTGCTGTTGTGTTTCTTTGGTACATACTACTATAAAATTCACTTGTTCTATATGCTTTAAATGATGAACTCAAACTACTAGTATTGAAGTTTATTATGGAAAATACTTTTCTCTTTTTTATATTTTTTGATGATTGTTTTGCTTGGTTAAATGACAGCTAATTATTTTCTTCTTTATATACGCTTTGTTTTGTGTATTATGCAGTTCATATGAACTATCATTTGTTCATTTACTATTAGTGTAAATGCATTCTTTTGTTTTCATTAATACCTTGTGCTTAATTAATTAATTTTGTATTAAGCAATTTTGTTTAATTTGCATTTGTAAGCAGTTGTCCTTTAAGAACTCTCTGTTACACTGGTTTGGCTCTTGTTGTTGATCTTATGGTATGCTTTCTTGTCTTAAAATGTCATTTTTTCCTCTCAATATTTAATGATAACTTTCATGAACTTAGTAATCTTTGATGGCACTTATTTTCTTTCAGGTGTTAAAACGGTTTGATCTTTGCTTTCCTGGATTGTAGGATTGATTGTAAGAGCCCTGGTGTTATTCTCATGCTTGACTTTGTAGGTAATTTAGATTTTATCCCTTACAATTTTTAGTACTGTTCATTATATGTCCTCCATGTTCTATTTTTAACTCTTTCCTCATTCTATTTCTTTTATTTATCTGTGTCTTCATCGGTCACGGGCTTAGTTTCTGTACTAATACTTAGGAAAGAAGCTGATTGGTTTCTGATTAATTTCTTATCAATCTTCTTGAAGTTTTTAAATTAGGTGCCATCTCATCTTTTAGTCTAGCACATTTGAATATTTGCTTCCCAGTTCATGACATAGTCTGAGTAGGATTAGGAGATTTGTCTGTGTTGGAGGAAGTATACAGTTAGTTGGAATTTGAGTTTCCAAAAATCTGTTACCATTCATAGTTTGACCACTCCACTTTCTGCTTGCATTTTAAGATGTAAGTTTGTAGCTGTTCTTGTACCGTGTCTCCCTTCTTCTGTGCTTACTCGCTGATAGTGATGAACTCACATCCCATATCCTTCTGGAACTGTATTACCAAAGTGACCCTCCTTCTTCTCCTCCTCTTTCTGCTCCTTCTCCTCTCCCTTCTTTTGTGTTTTTACAAGCTGCCATGGTCTTGGTATTTTATCACAAAATTAGACAATACCTTGGAGGAAAAGAACTTACTTATGTCCCTGAGAAAATGCAGACAATGGCACTAGGATACTAACTAAGAATTCAATTTACAACAGTTTTGAAGCCTAGACCATTAATAATCAAGTAGCAAGCTATGAAGTGAATTGGAAAAGAGGAAAGTAGGTAAAATGTTAACAAAGTGGAAAATATATTGGTTAGAAATATTATAAATAATATAAAAAGAATTACAGAGTCATGGGGTGGAATGAACACCCTACTACCATATTCAGGGTAAGATGTAAACTAAAACAAAACAGCTACATGAACAAATATGACAGCAAAAATTTGCATCTTAAATTGAACATATAATAAGATCAGCTAGAAGAATAGTAACTTCACTCATTTCTTTTTTCTATTTGGGAATAACGTGGATTCTCCTGTTCTCCTAAACTCTTTGTTTTAACAGTAGCTTCAGGTGGAGGAGGGCTTCTAGTCTCAGTAATTTAAAGAAGCTACATTGGTATGTTCTCCTAGCTGAGGGTGCTTTCTCTGTGCAAGTTCACTTCCTGTTCTATATTTCAACATTTTCCCTCCAACCACTGTTATTTATGTCTCCTGCCTTGAGTATCATTCATTGTGCACAGGTTTTCTGTGACTAATACTCTTTGAGTGTGTGGAAGTTCTAACACACTTAAGTTTGCCTTACTATATTCATTTTTATTTTCTTGAACTCTGCATCAACAGACTGTACCTGGTTCATTAGATTATATTTTAGTTGATATGTTTTTCATGGCAGAAGTAGTAGGAAGAGTTGCTTCCTAGAGCAGGCATAGAGAATCTTAGCTTTAGAATCCCCTTCACACTTCTGCCACTATCTCCATAGCATGATCTACTTAAAGTATCTGTCCATCATAATCTTTCTCACCTTCACTTGTATCTATGCTGGTAGGTAAGTCTCTTTTCAGCTTGATCTTGCTGGATTTATACATGTTGGAAAGACAGTTACCTCACTGCTGGCTACCTCTACCTTTTCCCATCACAGGGAGTACATTGCATTGCATTGCATTGGGGAACTGTTTGACAGCTATTCCTAGATGTTTCCTTGTGGAAATCTCACTTAGGATTTTATCTTTTCTCATTTGCCCTTTCTCTGTTACAATTAGAGTTTTAGTTTTTTCTCTTAGTCCACTTTTGACCTGGGGGGCACATAAAAAGGTTCTAGTCTACCACCTTTCTCATTACTCTTAAATTAAGATATTTTTATACAATTCTTAATTTTACCTCTCCTAATTAATAGCAGATGTATGTTTTTCATTGTAAGGACTAATTGATAAATATATTGATACAATGATTCCTAGTAGGGTTGTACCTATTGTAGGTAGTAGTTGCAGCAACATTTTGCCCTAACTCCAAGTAGGACTGACCTTTTATACAGAGTCATATAGTGTGTTTGATAGTAGGTTCATGCATGTATTAATATTAATACTGTTAATATAAACATAGTTAGTATCCCTAAGTTATACTGGTTAGCTTAAAATATAAACTTGCCACAACCTGAAATAACCTGGGAAGCCCATGTCAGTTAAGGAGTTATCTAGATTGGGTTAGTCCTATGGACATCTCCATGAAGGATTGCCTTGATTGTTATTTGACACAGGAAGACGCAAACCATTGGGCATGCACCATTTCATGTTTTGGGCTTATACCATGTAGAGTTTAGAAATTTGTCTGGGAGTTAGAATCAAGTAAATAATCATTCACACATTGATTCTTTCTCTGCTTTTGATTGGTGGTGCAGTGCTTTATGTCTCTGCCTTCAATTCTTTGCAATAACAAACCATAACCAGAATTGTAAGTGATATATAGAGTTTTCCCCTAAGTTACTCTTGTTTGGGGTATTTTATCATAGCAACAAAAATGAAAATACAACACTGATATATTTTATTTTAAATTTCATATTAAGTTTAATGAAATATGTATTTATACCAGCATTAATATGCTAATCCTCATAAATGAAACTCACATCTAAGGCAGAATATATATATATATATATATATATATATATATGTAAGAATTTTATTATATATTATATAAAAAGTGTTCCAGGAATAATCCCTCTACCAGACATAGTATGTTGGACAAGACTCCATTTAAGGCCAACAGTTCCTGCTGCAAAATATTCAAATGAGAATCCAGATAATGGTGAGTTTTCAGACACACAACTTGTTGTATGTATACTATGTGTCAATTCCAGAATATCACAGTATACTCTCAAAGTCTCAGAACTGTTTGATAAATATGCAATATTTGTTTTACCCATCATCTGTACTTGGTCTTCATGTGGGTCTCCCAACAACTAGAACAGGGGCTGTTCATGAATCTGTTGCCTGATTCTGGATCCTGGTCCCCTTAATGGAATGCCTTGTCTGATCTAAGTGGAAGATTATATGCCCACTCCTGCAGTGACTTGATGTACCAGAGTGGCTTAGTATGTATAGTGTGGGGGTTTCATCCTTCCCAGAGAAAAAGAGCATAGAGGATCGGATGGGGGAGGGACTGTGTGAGGGGAGCAGAGGGGGGGTGATCCAGATGTAGAGTGAATGATTAAATAAAATAATAGAAAATAAGAACAATATTTTGTAAGAATAAATGAGACAATTGAGGAGAAACATACTGAGTGTCCAGGAAAAATCCATTCTATTTATTCAAGTAATTTCTAGTTTTGATATTTGTAATAAATGCTACATTGTGTATTACCCAAAGGTATGATCTGGCACTTAGCTATTGCAGTCTTGGAACATTAAGCATCTGCAAAATTGGTTGTAGTTGCTTCCAGGCTACTAAGATTTCTTGGGCTCTTTTATTTCATTGAAGTTAAAGTTACGGAATTGCTCCTGTTCCTAAATCTGTGTGTAGTGTAAACAATTTGCTTTATTAATAGAGGAAATTTTTCACAGCTGGCATGCTGCAATTTCTAACAGAAATGAAAACTAAATTGATGAATTCATTAGGAGGCACGTAGCATATTCAGTCATTTATTTTCGAAGGATGACTACTTACACAGGTCTCTAGTTTGTTTTGTTGTTGTTGCATGTTGCTTGTTTGTTATGTTTTGTTGTTTTTATGCACACAAGAATGAAGAAATGCCATTTTTTTTGCTAAGAGGAAAAAGAGATAAGTAGAAGCTTATGAATAAAACCTTGTGAATGCTAAAAGCAAAGTGAGAGGGATAAACTTCATATAGAAAATAGTCACTTTCCCCTAACTGCCTCAACCTGAAAAAGAGACATGACACATATTGTTCAACTGCGAGTGTAAGTGTAAGGTCTTCACAGTAGGTGGTCAAAGGAATCATTTTAGCCTCATAACAGGTCAATGTTATTTCCCTTCAATCATCTTAATTTCATTTTTGTATAATTTGTACTGAGACAGAACACCAAGGTTCTAGAAGAAGAATGTCTTTTATCTATTTCTGAATTCAAATTTCTTAGACATAGAGCTTCCTGTCTGATGACATTAGGGAAACTTCTTGACATGTGTTTTTTTTTTCTAGATAAATAAAAGCAAGCAAATAAAAGAAGACTATAAAAGATGTTCCCTTTATTCCTAATTTTTAAATCTCACGAAGAAATATAACTAGGTCCATAATGTGTCAGAACATGTTCTAGAGCACTGCTTGTTTTTTAAATGTTGATTTCATCTAAATAGTGACGTTGAAAAAGTTTATACAGTAAACAAAATAATAATGCATATTCTAATATAGGAATATAAATTAATATAATATAAACTAGGTCTCATTGAATTCATAGGTATATATCAAATAAAGTGCTAAAGTTAAGAAAGGATTTACATTGCTATTTTTATGAATAATGATAGCAAGATCATAGTTGAGCACCAGTGTTCTAATAGTATACCCATAGAGAAGATCACATGGTTAGACATAGAACTATAAATTCAGATTTACATTATTTTTATAATCTTCTTATATCCAGATATAATTTATAATAAAGAATATAATTTTCCTATATCCAGATAATATAAGAAAGATGTTGAAATCTGTTTTAAGAAAATCAATATAAAACTAGAAATATTTCAAAGGACTTCTGGAGTATCAACATCCTTAAGGTGAAGTTCTACTAGAGAGCTATAGCTATAGTAATGAAAAACACATAGTATCTGCATAAATAAACAGGTTAATCAATGGAATTGAATCAAAGACCCATGCATAATACCACACACCCATGGACACCTATTTTTTAATGAAAAAGCCAGAATTATAAAATGAAAAAAAGCATCTTCAGCAGATGGTGCTGGACCCACTGGATGTCTGCATGTACAAGAATGCAAATAGAGTCATATCCATTACCCTGCATAAAACTCAAGTCCAAGTAGATTAAAGACCTCAACATAAAACCAGATACAGTGAATTTGATAAAAGGGAAAGATTGAAATAGCTTAAATGCATGGGCACAAAAGACAACTTTCTGAACAGAATACTACTAGCACATGCTCTAAGATCAACAATTAATAAATGGGAACTCATGAGTCTGAAAGGCTTGTGTACATTAAGGGACATCATCAAAAGAAAACATGGCAGTCCAGAGAATGGGAAAAGATCTTCACCAACCCTACATCTGAAATAGATAAAGAATTCAAGAAACTAGACATCAGCAAACCAAATAATCCAATTAAAAATTGGATAGAGATCTAAACAGAGTTCTCATAAAAGGACTCTCTAATGGCTGAGAAACACTTAAAGAAATGTTGAACAACCTTCATCATAGAAATGCAAATCAAATGACATCATCAAGATCCCATCAGAATGGCTGTCAGAATGGCTAAGATCAAAAGAACAAGTGACAGCACATGCAAATAAGGATATAAAGCAAGGAGAACACACCCTCATTGCTGGTTGGAGTACAAACTTGTGCAGCCAATTTGCAAATCCACATGGTGATTCCTCAGAAGATTAGAACTTGATCTATCTCAAGGCTCAGCTATATTACTCCTTAGCATAGACCCAAAGGACTCTTCATCTTACCATAAGGACATTTGAGTTGACTAGGCTCATAGCAGCTTTCTTCATAATACTCAAGAAACTGGAAATAGCCTAGATGTTCCTCAAGTAAAAAATGAATAAAGAAAGATCTGGTATGTTTACACAATGGAGTGTTACTCGGCTGTAAAAACAAAAACAAAAACAAACAAACAAACAAACAAACAAAAAAAGACATCACTAAATTTGCAAGCAATGGATGGAACTAGAAAAATATTCATCCTGAGTGAAACATACTAGACTCCAAAAGGCAAACATAGTATGTACTTGCTTATAAGTGGATGTTAGCTGTACAGTAAAGGATAGTCGTGCTGCAATCCACAGACCCAAAGAGGCTAACAAAGAGGTCAAGTGGGGACACCTGGATCTCCTTAGGAAAGGGATATAGGATACTGTTGGTGGACTGGGAGCTGGTAGAAACTGAAACAGGAGGGACTCAGCATGCAGTGGTGGAGGAAAATGGAAAGAAATGTTCAACTTGAATTGGGGTCATTTGGGGGTACGTTATAGAAATGGAAGTACAATAGAAATACTAGGGGACCTACTAAGGTGACCCTAGGTAAGACTCCTAGTAATTGGAGATAAAGAGCCTGAGCTGGCCATCTCCTTTAACTAGGCTAGACTTCCACTGAAGGGACTGGTACACCCACCCAGCCACAAAACCGTCCACCTACAATTTGTCCTGCTTGCAAGATGTACTGAGGTAAATGTGACATAAAAATTATGGGAGTAGTCAAACAGTGAGTGGCACAGGTTGAAACTCATGCCACAAGAGGAAGTACTCCCAGATACTGCCTGGAGGGCCAGGAACCAAGGGCTGCATAGCCTAGAGACCTAGGATAGAACTAAACACATCTGGAAAAAAAATTCAATGAAATTATTTCTATTAATATTCTGCTATACTCATAGAAAGGAGCCTAGCATAATGATTGTCAGAGAGACTTCATCCTGCAACTGATGGACACATGCAAAGAACCCATAGCAAAATATTAAGTGGAACTTGAGGAATTAGGCTGAATGGGGGAAAGACAAAGATTGTATGAACTAGAAGGATCAAAGACAACAAAACAAAAATCACCAGAGCAACTAACAAGGGTTCCTAGGAGTTCATGGAAATTGAACTAATAATCAGACATCCTGTATGGGTCTGACCTAGGCCTTCTGCACACATGTTATGGTTGTATAGCTTGGTGTTCTTATGGAATTCCTAACAGGGGTAGTAGGTGCTATTTCTGACTCTTTTGTGTGCTTTTTGGGACCGTTTTCCTCAAATTCACTCTAGGAATTTATTCTAATCTGTCTTCTCATTCCCTGGCTCTTTCTGTCTTTATCTGTGTCTAGGTTCTCTTTTAAATCTGTCTCTGTAAAACTCCCCTGGTAAAAATGCCTCCCTCCTCCCTCCCTCTGCATTGCACCATCTTGTGTTTCCTCTTTCCTCTCTCTTCTCATGAGAGTTGGGCATGACTTGTTCTGTCAAATCTTTCTCTGATTTGTCATTTTGTCTGCCACTCAATTATATATCACTTTAAAAAATGGCAGCTTCCTTTTACAAACTACCTTTATCCCCATTGTTTGTGATTAAAAGTATGTACTAAGGGTGTGTCTGCATACTAGCCTGATCACCCCCAACCCAGTGTGTATGTGATCGGAGCAGCCATGTTGCTAGATCAAAATTCCTCCAGACGCAGCATTTGCAATAATTACCACTTATGCTAATAATATATAAGATCTTAAGAGTGACTAAATAAAATCTTTAATTTACTAGGCCATTTTTGTTTTATTGTTTCATGTGTGTGTGTGTGTGTGTGTGTGTATGTGTTTGTGTGTGTAAGCACACATTGGCATGGAAGTATGAATGTTTATCCCTACATTGCAGATATGATATATGGTGTCTTGCTATCCCTCTTTTTACCTTTTATTTGAGTTTAAGTTTGCTTACTGAACTTGGAACTTACTGATTGGATAAGCTGTCTGACTAGATCCCAGAATCTGTCCTTATCCCCATTCTAGAGTTTCATGTGTGAAGTCACACTAAGCTTTATATGGTTTTGATGAAAATATAACCTATAGCCCACAATTTTGTGAACATTTTACTGATTAAGCCATCTGCACAGCTCCTTACTTTCTGAGCAGAAAATTTATACTGAACACTGAACACAGGCACTGAATATGAATATGTGTGTGTGTGTGTATGTGTGTGTGTACACATACACACATATGTTTATATGTATACACACACACACACACACATATAATCAGGCACACCAGTAATTTCACTACCGAGATGGCTGAAACAACAATATCATGAATTCTGTGCCTGCTAAACTGCACAGTGAGATCATATTTCAAACAACAAGCCAAAGTTGCTTGATAGATAATTGTTTCTGATTCTAAGTAGTAAGTTCTTTAATTTCATTTCTATTTCAGTGTAATATATTTTAAAGAAACATAACTGAAGTATGCTTTTATGACTTTATGTATTTTTCATGGTGATATAGGCATATTTTATTCAAATACACAAGGCCTGGTATGTTCTCAAACTTTTGACTTTGTTCTATAGTAATTATCTAAGGTTTATCAATGACATTTTTGACATATGGCTGATGCTGATATATCTTTTATGGATTGTCTTTGGAACAGATGGAACTGTTTCTTCAAAAACATGTAACTCAAACTTCTTGTGACCTACAAAAGAATGAAAGGAAGAACGAAAGCATGATGTGACCTTTATATTAAAAAGAAATGATTTGCTTAAGAATTTATTGCTATAAGTTAAGGTGAAGCATAAAGTCACCAAATGCCAAATAAATTAAAGACAATAAATTACAAGCAAAAGCTTGAGCCAATTGTATCATTCCTAAGAAGACTATGTGTGATCAATCTAGGAAGATACATAGTTGTAAGAAATACTAGGAAGGGAAGAACAGAAAAATGTCTAACAGGGGGACAATGATAGCCCTGACTTTACTATATTAGTGATAGACATATTGGACAATATACTGCTTATGCTGCTTCAGATGGAATAGAATACATCAAGCATGAAGATAGGAATGTTTAATGTGGTGCAGTAGATGCCAGAATTCTGGAACAAACTATAGAGCAGAAAACAATAGCATTAGTTTTGGAAAATTAAGCAAGTACTAAAAAGAATAATCTTGAGATAGAGATTACTAGAGATCTACCAGCTCTTGTATTTTGAAAACATAATAGATGGCTTGCTCCTATGAGTAAATAACGGGTACATATCCTGTATTGACACTAAAAAATGCAACTTATGAAAGATGATGAAAATAAAATTTTAATTTTCTTCTTCCCTTGACTTATATGCTTATAAAAGGCACATGAATGAGGTTTGAGGCCACCAGCTCCTTGCTGTATGCCAGGCACCATGGGAAATTACTCCCCTTTGGTATTTGATTCATTAGGAGGTATAAAAAGTGCTATGTTATGCAGTTATATTGAAAAAACCTTTCAGATTCTTTAAAATTGGTTATCTGCACTAATATTTGAGATTCCTAGATTATTAGAAATTAAGTTAATAACAATGACCATAATCTCCTCATGGTGTCTTGTTATGTATGATTGAGAAAGAAGAAGTGGATTTCTAGAGAAAACATTGGTGTTTTTAACCTTAAAATAAAATGTAACATACTAGACGATTTAAAAAAATAACACATAATACCATGGAAATTTAAGGCTAGGAAATTCATATATTTCAGACCCTCAATATGAGAAAGCTGAGAATCAAAATAAAGAATGACCAAATTAAGGAACATACAAATCACACCAAATCAATCATTACTTTGATTATCTTTCTCTGTGTAATGAACATTGCATGTCATAAACAGTATCCTTCACCCCATTCAAGAGATGGGGAGAGAAGATTGTCAAAAGAATAGTACTGAAGAATTGAAACACTTGTCCACAACTTCTTTATGACTTCCAAAGAAAAATGTTTGGCATTGTAGATAGGCAAATTTTGATTTCAGAGTCAGAAAATACAAAACTTACCATATTCAATGTACCAGAAGCTGAATTGGGAATTTCCACTTTTATTACATCATTTAGTGTTCATAAATTCATTAGGGATTAATAATATGCACAGTTACATGTAACTAACATTACACCTTATTGGCATGCAGGTTCATTTTAAAATTATCATTTTCACATTCTAATTTAGAAAGTTAATAAATGACTTAATGTCAGTATGTTAGAAATGCCAATGCTTTCTAAAAGAACATTATTGCAGTGAAATTGGCAAATAGAAATAGAAAATGTTGAAAGTTGAGAACTTGATATATGTATGTTGTGTAAAGTGTATACCAAAGTCAAACTAATTGACATGTTGCCCAACAGCAGTTGTGATTTCCTGTGTTTTGGTGAGAACACGGAAGAAATAGTAGCAGATTTCATGCTTACAATAAAATATGTTCTGCTATAGTTAGCATGCCATCCATTGCATCTCTGGAGTGTGTTCTTTGTATAACTCTATCTTTATGAATTTTTTAAAAAAATAATTAGTTGGCTTGTGTCTAATATGCAGGAAATGAGTTACTTCCAATATCTCATTTTTTACACAGTCTTAATTAACTAATTAATTAAAATAGGTTTTTCTCATATAATATATCATGATTATGGTTTCCCCCCTCCCTACCCCTTTTACTTAGACCTCATTTCCCCTCCCAATCAGATTTACCACTTTACTATTTCTCATTAACAAACAGGCTTCTAAAAAATAATAATAAAATAAAACCAAACACACTGGCATAGAGTCAGACAAAGAAACAAAACAGAAATGAGTGATACTCATTCACATACTTAGGAAACCCATAAAAATATTAAAGCAATAGTCATAATATGTACACAAGAGGCATGTAGAGTTAAATAAGAGATTTAAAAAATTAAAAATTTAAAAATTGACATTGTGAAACAAGAAATCTTCAAAGATGGTGCTGAGTTCATTTTATATTCGCCATCTACTGTTGGGCATGCAGCCTACTCATTGTACTTACAAACAGGAGTCTAGGATGGCTGTCCTCTGAGAGGCTCTACCAGCAGCTGACTGAGACAGATGCAGATACATCCAACCATTGGACTGAGGTGGGGGACCCTTATGGAAGAGTTAGGGGAAGGATTTAAGAGGCTGAGATTAAAACTCCATAGGAAGAACAAAAGTATCAATTATCAACTAACCCAGACCCCTCAGAGCTCTCAGAGACTAAGCCACCAACCCAAGAGCATACATGGACTAGTCTGTGGCCCTCTGCACATATGTAGCAGAGGACTGCCTTGTCTGGCTTCAGTGTGAGAAGAAGTGCCTAGCCCTGTAGGAACTTAATGCCTCAGGGAAGGGTGATGCTGGTAAGGGTGAGATAGAAGGTGGTAGGTGGGTAGGGGAGCAACCTCTTGAAGCAAATATTGGGAGATGGGTTGAAGAACTCTGGGAGGAGGTACCAGGAAGGTACAACATTTGGAATGTAAATAAATAAAATAATTTTTAAAAAGAGTAGTTTCCATAGGAAGACAGCCTGGAAAAAAATCTAAGTTTTCATTTGCCAATTGTTATCAAATGGAAATAGTTTCTAGGTTAGGGATGGAGACTTGGGTCCACTTCTCCTATCAGCTGGAGGACCTCATCTGGTAAAGACACATACAAGCAGTCTTAGTCTCTAGTTCCTATGTCCCGTGATCATATTAATTCAGAAGGCCTTGTTTCCTTGGTTTCCTCTATCATCACTGACTCTTAAACTACTTCTGATTCCACTTCCACAGGGTTCACTGATCCCTGAGGGATGAAATTGATGGAGAAATATTGCTTAAGACTCAGTTTTCCAAGGTCTCTCACTCTGCATATTGCTTGGCTGTGGTTCTCTGGATCTGTTCTCATCTGATGTAAAGGAAAGCTTCTCTGATGATGGATGAGCAAGGCACTGGTCTATGGAGATAGCAGAATATCGCTGAGAATCTTTTTATTGCTATATTTATTTAGAAGAATTACAGTACTTCAGTACTATAGTTATAGTTCAGGATAGATCCCTGAACTATCTAGTCTTAGGGTCTCAGTTTCCCATGGTACAGCAGGCATGAGTTTCATCTCCTGGAGTGGGCTTTAAGTCAAATCAGATATTGGTTAGTTAATTCCACAAGCTTTGTGCCATTGTTGTATTAGCATATCTTACAGATGGGACATGAATATCATGGTAAATTGAATAGCTTGCAGCTGGGTTTGTGTTTACTGTTCTCCTTTGGTAATAAACAGAGTATCATCCTGTAGCCTGAAGACTTATCAGTAGAGGTAAAGGCTCTACAGTTACCTGCTCAGCTTCTCCAGGTTTCATGAGTTGTGCAGAGGTTGCCATCAACAATAGGGCTTCACCATCAGTTTGTGGTTAAACAGCTTTGACAACAGCCTGGGTTCTTAGAGATTCCCAGAGAACCTCTTTGACCAATAATTCAATTAGGTCTAACCTATTCCTTGTATTATATATTTCATTTGGTAGCAAGAGAGGTCTATTTGGGTTCTTTCTCCCCCATTATTTGCAAACTTTATTTAGGTCACATTTATATATCTATTTTGGGAAGCTTCTACTATGTTAGGTTTTTACACTCCTGCTCAAATATTCCTTAATTTTAGTTGTTTCTTCCCATACTCCCTCCTTCATCTTCTCCTCCCTCCTACTGCCCACATGATCTTCCCGTTCTAATGGCAAATTACTTATCCATTTACAAATATTCTATTGTCCTTTCTTGGGAAAATCTACCTGTCCCCATCTAGTTCCTTATTCTATACCTTACCTCAGTGATTCTAAAGATTGTATCTTATTTATCATTGGCTTTACAGATATTATCCACATATAAGTGAATACTTATTTGTCTTTCTGCATCTGGCTTACCTCATTCAGGGTGATACTTTTTTCTAGTTTTAGCATCCATTAAATACTGAATTTCAAGAATTTACTTTTCAATGGCTAAGTAAGACTCCATTCTATGAATGTACAATTCTTTTTGTTCATTCATTGGTTGAAGGATATACAAGTTTCTTTTCAATGTCTGGCTGTTATTAACATAATCAAACAACTGTCTCTGATAGGATAAAGCCTTCTTTGTGTATATACCAATGGGTATTAAATCTAGATCTAAAGGTAGATCAATTTTCATCTTCCTCAGAAACTTCCACATAGATTACCACTCTTTGTATGTTTTCAAACCCACTAGAATGGATGAATGTTCCCCTTACTTGATGTCCTTGCCTATATAAATAGTCATTTATTTTATTGATCTTAACCATTTTGATGGAATTTCAAGGTAGTTTTTCTTTACGTTGCCATAAAAACTAATGATGTTGAACATTTCTTTACATTCCTTTCAGGTATTGGAATTTTGTCTTTTGAGAATTATCTGTTTAGATCTATACTACATTTTTATGTTGGGTTGTTTTCTTGATATATACATTTTTGAGTCTATTATATATTTTGGATATGAGCTCTCTGTTGGGTGTGTAGTTGGTAAAAAAATATTTCTCATTCTTTATTGTGCCAAATTGCTCAAATCATGATGACCTTTGTTGTTGAGAAGCTTTTCAGTTTCTTTTTGCAATTGTTACATATTATATTTTCTGTGCAAACAACAGTGTTCTACTTAGAAAGTCATTACCTGTGCTAATGCATTCAAGGCAATACTTCACTTGATTTCAATCAAATTCAGTGCATCAGGTTATTTGTTGAGATCTTATAATCATGTGAAGTTGAGTTTTGTGCAGGGAGATAAGTATGTTATAGTATATATCCATTTCATTTGTTGTCCAAAGTCTTTAACTTCTTCCTTGATTTCTGTTTACTTAGTAGTAAGTTGGTCACTTTCAATGTCTTTATAAGCTTTCTCTTGTTTCTGTTGTGTTGCTTTGTAACTTTAGTTGGTGTTGGTGAGATAAATAAGATGGAAGGTTTTAAGTCAAATTTTCTTTATGTCCAGAATTTCTGCGTGCTCAAGTATCTGGTTATTTTGGGGAAAAGTTCCATGAGGTGCTAAGAAAAAGGTATATTTGTGTATGTGTGTTTCCTTAAAATGTTCTGTAAATATCTGTTAAGTGCATTTGTTTATGAATTCAGTTAGATTTGTATTTATCTCTTTAGTTTTTCTATGGATGTCTTTTCTATTGGCCTAGAGTATGGTATTGAAGCCTCTAGTATCTGCATGCTGTATAAATATGTGACTTAACTTATAATAGTGTTTCTTTTATTAACTTGTATGTCATTTTCTTTGGTGCATAGATTTATTGCAATATACTATTGGCAGATGTTTTTTCCTTAGATGAGTATCTAATTACATTCTCCATCTCTTTGGATTAGTTTTTGGTTTGAAGTCGATTTTGTCTGATATTCAAACTGAAATACCAGCTTGGTTCATAGCTCTATTTGTTTGGAAATATTTATTCTATCCTTTTACCCAGAGGTGGAGGTGATTTTTATCCTTCATGTCAAACTGTTTCTTCATGCATCAGAAGAATGGATTCTGTTTTGCATCAATTATGTTAATCTGTGTAATTATGTTAGTCCTTGTATTTTTATTGAAAAATTGAGACCATGACATTTTGTTGTTGGTGTGGTATGCTGTGTGTATGTGTGTATATGTGTGTGTGTGTGTGTGTGTGAGAGAGAGGGGGGGGGAGAGAGAGAGAGAGAGAGAGAGAGAGAGAGAGAGAGAGAGAGAGAGAAAAAAGAATAGTGTAGGGGATTTATTTATTAGACTTATGTGGTATCCATTGGTAGTCCACTAATGGCTGGGTTCATACCACAAAGATCATGAATCAGGCAGTTTCTCAGTATGGCGAAGCAAGTATGGAAGTTTCTTGGGGAGCTGCTATTCTTCAGTGTACAGTTGGAGTTGAAAAAAATTTGGCTCTAATGCAACTATGGTAGCCATAAGACCAACGATCTTCCAGAAGAATGAAGGTTAAACAGGAAAAAAAACAAAACAAAACAAACAAACAAAAAAAACCAAAGCTTTTTTTTTAAACACGGTCTTTTATAGGCCTTTTATAGGTTACCAACAGAAGTCATGCCCTATGTTTAGAATGGACCTTCCCAAATCAAATAATCCAATTAAGAAAGCCCCTCACAAGAGTGAGCCTTTGATTGTCTCCTGATCCAGTTCAGTTGACAGTTAAGATTAATAATCACCCACTGTAGTTTCACTTATCTCCAGAACTTCCTTGGAATCTGACACTAGGCTTTTCTAATCAAACCCATTGAGCATCTACAAATGGAGATTACCATCAGCTAATTGCTTTTAGCAGGGATGGAGCAGACAGCTTGCTGTGTCTTAGGCAAGGGAAGGCATCCCTGGCAGGGAAGTCATTATCATATCCAAGCAGAGTTGTCAGGATAGCAAATCAACACAAGCACCGCTTGTTTGTTGAATCCTCCTGGTACCATAGTATCTTCAGCAAATTTCAATTTATTTTTAAATAGTACATAAAGCTTAAGACTAGGTATTTAATAAGATTCCATATAATATTTTGACACAAGTATATTTTGTGAATCTGATTAAGCACATTGATCTCTTTAAAGTATTAATCATTTCTTTATTGATTATCTTCTTCATGCCTGTGCTTTGGCGTTCAGTTCAGAAAATCTTCACATGTGTCTCTGAATTTAAGATGATTCATCACTTTCTCTTCTATCAAGTTCACTGTATCTGGTTTTATGTTAAAGTCTTTGGTTCTTTTGGCATTGTGCTTTCCTCTGGGTGATTTGTGTGGATTGGTCTTCTTGGAGCCATCTTGTTCTCCTGGGAGCTATCGCATTTGCCCAGCACCATTTGGTAACATTCCATCTTTATCCAGTGTGTACCTCTGGATTCCATTGGACCAGCACCATCTTTTATCTGGTGTGTACTCTGTCTCCTTTGTCAAAATCAGTTGTACCAAAGCTGTTGGACTACTTTCAGGTCTTCCTGAAAGTTCCATTGATCAACATGTTCAATTTTGTCCTAATAGCATGTTTTTACTACTATAGCTCTGCAGTACAATGTAATATTGAAAATGATGATACCACCATCAGCCTTTTTATTCTTTAGGATTACTATAGATATCCTGGGCTTTTCTACCCCAGTGTGTAATGATACCCCAGAAATTCTTTCTAATAATTTTCATTGATCTTTCCTCCATTTTTCCATTCTCAAATAACAGCCATTTTCCCCATGTAAGGATTAACCTTTATGGTTCCAAATAAATAGGCTCTAGTACTACTTGCCTGGCCTATTTTACTCAATATTCTCCATTTTTCTTTACCTATTTCTGGGGTCCGAAGAATTAAAATCAAGGGCACCAAACTGAATGTCTGACTGAACTCTCTACTTTCTTCCCATATGATGGAAGATTATTGGGATAATCACACCCTGTAAGATCTCCTTTATAAACATAATAATTTTGGATAACTATAGATCCCTCATAGTTTAATCACATCTTAAAGGAATCATTTTCAAATGTTATCAGTTTTAGGGATAAATTTCAACATATAAGACTTTTCACTCATACCAACCCCTCATCTAATGTATGTTTGCAAATATTTTTTTCCCATTTCAAATTTCATAATTTTGTTATGTGGTTTATATCTTTTGACAAACAAAAACTTTATAGCTTGAAAATTATCAGAATACTAATGCTTTGCAGTCAAAATGCTCTTCAATCATCTGAACCTTAATTTATCTAAGTAATTTTTAGGTTGTAGATAGGTACACTTACATTACTCTGCAAGATTTGGGAAGCCTTAACATATGAGTGATTTCAGGGGACTTAAAGAATTGTTTTGATTACACATGATTCTTCTGTGATGATTTTCACAACTTTTATTTTATTTTATTTTATTTTATTTTATTTTGGTTTATCAAGACAGGGTTTCTCTGTATAGCCCTGGCTGTCCTGGAACTCACTCTGTAGACCAGGCTGGCCTCAAACTCAGAAATCTGCCTGCCTTTGCCTCCCAACTGCTGGGATTAAAGGTGTGTGCCACTGACCGGCTGCTGATTTTCACAACTTTTAATAGCCATGAGAAAAATGTATATATAATCCTAGACTGAATCCTCCAGCCAACTCATTCCAGATATTTTAATTATCATACAACTTGCACAAAATAATTAAACAAAAATTATAATAGAAGCATGCTTCCAGATTAAACTCACACTAACTCACTCAGAGTTCACTAAGGACTTGACTTATGAATTTTGTTTTAAATAAACCTCTTTGTTGGACCCAGGCATATGGAAGTCAATAACCAGAGAAACATATAGTCTAACATCTCCCTCATTTTTTCATTGTTTATTTTGCTAATAATGCACACTATTCCATATCAAGAATCAAGAATATGTTTGGCTGAAAAATTGTCAGAAGCAACTAATTTCTATTATTTGTTTCTAAAGTATGTATCAATGAGTACTTACTTGTGTACATATATGTGAGTATATGTAAAATACAAATAAAACAACGAATTGAAGTAAACGTTAAAGCTAGTATGTGGCTCTGAGTTCAATTTCCAATATTAATAATTAAGGCACAAGTAAATAAATGGAGGAAATCCACTTCTATCACATTTACACAAAGGAATCTTTTGGACAATCAAATTACATTCTGTTTTGAAGCAAGGCCAGTGCACTTGTGCATGTTTTTCACTGATTTTTGCTTCTCTTACCTACACAACCACTTTAAGCTGAATAATGAGCACTCTGTCGTCTTTTGTAATACAGACATTGAATTGCAGCCATGGAAATCATCTTAAAAGGTCATCCTGTCCTTTGCGTGACCTCCAAGGCTTATGTATTTGAAATTCTATTTTTAAGATTCCCACATTTGCAAAGTTCTAAAGTCTTTTGGGAACCCATTTAGTGTTGAAGAACCATTTCTGTTATCAAAGGCTTCTTTCTGCTTTTCTTGGTTTTGCTACTAAAATTAATTTTCTCTATTATAACTTAAACAAAACTTGGAAAACCATCATCTCTGTAATCTGTGGAATAATTCTTATTGGAAAGAATGGTAATAATGTATTTTTTTTTTACCGGATTTTCCCTGGTCAAAGAAATAAAACCCTTAATAGAATTTTAACCCTTAATAGAATTCTAACCTTGGGGACTTCAACTATTTATTTTACTTTGATATAACCTCAATTCCTCTATCTTAAGTTCTGGGATAAGGGCCTAGACACAGTATGATCTCACCCGTGCTGAATAAAATAGGAGGATTACCTTGCTGTTCTTATTTACTCTGTTCCTATTTATGTGTCCTATAGAGCTCTGAGAGGTGCAGATAAGATGAAAATGGGTGTTCTGATGTTCATGGTCTTGGGTAATTTCATAATACTTTTCATAATGATATGGATGCTATTCCCAGAACCTGGCCAGTGTATATCATAGGTAATTATTTTCTGCCTATCTATAGCATTCTAAATTTCAATTAGATGAGCGATTCTTCAATTCTACTGGTAAAGCCATTATTGCAAAAAGCAAGTTGCTTGAATAGAACAAATTATCTCTGCCTCTTAGTAGAAAGAAAAAGGACATCCATGCTCAGACTACAAGGAGCCAGCTTTTTACAGGTATACAGAGTAGTAATACAGATTTTGTTGCCCCAAGATGTTATGCAAGTTCCTGTATGTCTGTATATGTGTGCGTTTGTGTGTGTGGTGGTGTGGGGGTTCTTTTCTCTATTTTTGACTTAATTATCCTTAAAACTTTTCCATAAATTCTACCTTATACTGAGTTCATATTAAGTATTCTTTGTAACTTTAAGTACAAGTGTTAAAAGTAGAACACACAATCGACAGATCTTCAAGTTAGATTTATTTTATTGTTTTAACTAAACTTGTTTCAATTTCAAAACTGTGTGCTGCTGTCTTCTACAGTACAAAATTCTGTAGGGAGAAATGTATACAATCTACTTACATACATATGTGCATATAATACCCATTTTCTATAAGAAAATTGCACAAATAGGCATACTGAATACTTGTGTTCAAATAAACAGTTTTCTGTCATTAGTCTCTAAAATATGTTGGAATAATCTAGCTTTTGTTTTTTATTTTCTCCTTCTTAAATTCATTAGACTTGCTGTTATTCTGCCTTCAGTGTAACTGTACTTGTCTGAGAACTTGTTTGGAGGTTCTAGCAGGAGAGTACAGCTGCTTATATACATTTGACTAAAGACTGGTCCTTCTCTGTTACTAGAAGGTGATCCTCTTTGCCCAAGCAGAAGCACTCCAGCAGTGAGCAGGGAAGAGGAAACACACTTAACCAGCCAGATCAGCTGAACTGACAATGGCAACCAGTAGTTAGACAGGTGTCTCATCCTGGTTTGCCTCATATAATTTCTCCTATTTGGATTCTAATTATTGGTTTCTTTAATCTCTCCTCTCCCTTCCACCATCACCTAGATGGTCCAGGACTTCACTTTAACCTCTCATGTTGTTATTGTTTCTACATATGGAGAATCTGGGGTGAGGGGTATTTAAAAAGATGAAAACTACATATTGAACAGTTTTTGGTGTATATAAGGACAAATTCACCATTCTTTCCCCAAATTCTGAGCCAACTGAATTCTTTCTCCTCTCAAGATTTTTAATAAAAGAATTTAAAGAAGTTTAACAAAGATATGGAATACTAAAGTTCAGTCATAAATGTTACCTTTCCATTGGTGTAATGTTTATGAGTCTGCTTTATGAAAATCTCTATGATAATGTCTTTACAATAAAATTCACACCTGATAATAATTACACTTAATCAAATGAATGACTAAGCATCCTCACTTTCAATTCCTGTGCCTTATTTTTCCTCTGGTAAAAAATAGTAAATCATTTCTAGTTTATATTTCCTTTGTTCTTAATTTTTCCTTGGAATAGAGGAAGAACTATGAAGTCACACGTTTAAGATGATGGCCATAGAATTAATGCATTTGTAAAGCAAAGTTTCCATTTACAAAATGTTGTTTTCTTGTTTTGTTAGTTTGTTTTGTTTTTTTTTTGTTTTGTTTTGTTTTGTTTTTCAAGACAAGGTTTCTCTGTATATCCCTGGCTGTCCTGGAACTCACTCTGTAGATCAGGCTGGCCTTGAACTCAGAAATCTTCGCCTCTGCCTCTGAAGTGCTCAAATTAAAGGCATGTGCCACCACCACCCAGCCTTTGTTTTCTTTTCAAGTCTAAGAGGAAGTTAAAAGGACATCAATGGGAAGAGAGGCCCCTAGTCCTGAGAAGACTCTATGCCCGAGTTAGGGGAATGTCAGGGACAGGAAGGGGGAGAGGGTGGGTCGGTGAGCAGGAAGATGGGAGAGAGAATAGGGTTTTTTCAGAGGGGAAACCAGGAAAGGGGAGAACATTTGAAATGCAAATAAGGAAGATATCTAATAAAAAAACAAAAAAATAAAATAAAATAAAGTGGGCTATAGAACAGTGAAAAAAAGATAAGAAAAAAATACAGAATATGACAGAATTCTTAATGCAGAATATCCATAGTACCCTTCTCAACTTACAATTTCTTTTTCAGGATTCTATTTATCCATAGTCCATTATCATCTAAAAATACCCTATTATAAACTAAATAATTTGAGCAAAGAAAATAAATATCATATATGCATGAATTTTATTATAGTATTTAATTATAATTATCATTTGTTATTTATTCTTGATATCTCTATTTGATAATATATCAAGATCAATTTTAATACATACATAACAATTTTAAATATATGGGATAATATTTAATGGTTCTACATATGTGCATATCATCAAGTCAGATTTCTGTCTCTGCTACAAGTTACCTGAGAAAGTAATGATAAATAAATTTCAGATGTTTCAGTCAATGATCAACTGATTCCATTTCTGAGGTCCTGCTATGAAGTAAGGAGAGAAATACGAGGCAATACTTTCTACTCCATAGCATCTCATCATCAAAGAGAGAAAGAAGGGGGTATGGTCAGTGTAGTAGTTTGAATAGGTCTGGCCCTCATAGACTCATGTGTTTAAATGCATAGAGAGTAGCATCACTAGGAAGTGTTGTCTTTTTTGGAGTAGGTTGACCTCGTTTGAAAACCTGTGACACTGTGGGGGTGGGCCTTGAGGTCTGCTCTGCTCAAGCTTTGCCAAGTGTAGGACAGTTCTTCTGCTGCCTTCAGATCACCATGATAGTCATGGACTTACCCTTTGAAACTGTAAATAAGTTAAATACTTTCTTTTATAAGTTCCATGGTCTAAATGTTAGTGACTAAAGCTTATATTGTTCTATCAGTCACTGTGTCACAGTAGATAATTTCTACACTTTCTATACAAAATATTTGGATTGATTCCAAAATAATTTTATACACTTAATTTTTTTTCTCTCTACATCAATGTAATCACTGGGAGTAACCACCCATCTTACTTAACAAGTCACAAAATAGTATTGTAAAGAGAGATCTAGTATCACAGGGCTGTTTCTCTCACACAATGTTTGGCAAATGGTGGTTTGTGATCCTAGATGAATGGGAGTGAGAACATCATCACATTATGCCATGCATCAGTGTACACTGATTCTTGGGCAAACTTGATGCAATGTAGAACTTCATTTTATAGTGAAGAATTTTTGTTAAAGAAAGAAATAACTCTGATTTTTAGGTTTTCTGATGGCATCTGATCCATATCAAAGGCTGGGATTCCTTGTAATATTTCATTAGGCTTGTCAACAAGATTTATTCATAAATGAGAATAAATGAGTATGTCAGCATAAGTTATTGTGGTAATTTGTGAAACTGTTAATGAGATATTTTCATAGCCTATAAATGGGAAGAGCTATGTCAGTAAATTACTGCACAACGATTTTATTTTGATACAGTGAGTGAGTGGGTATTTTATCATAGACGACACACTGGCGCATCAGTGATCTGAAGATGAACAATTAAATGTTTCAGGGAAAGAGTTTGATGGTATTTAGAGATAGTTAACACTTACCAAAAGAATGTGGAAAGAGAAGATGATTACTTTGAAAACATTAAATATGTTTTGAACATTTTGGAACATAAATCATAATTATTAGCAAACAAATCAGGAACAAGAATATACATATATTAAACAACTACTAAAGGAAAAGTGGAATAAATTTACAAGAGAGCAAAGAAATTTATGGGAGAAGTTGAAGGGAGAAAAAATGGAGAAACAGTATACTTTCACTATAATTTAAAACAATAAAATGAGTTACCCCAAAATAAAATCATTGCATTAAAATATTCCACTGTATAATCTTATGTTGTTTTTAAATGCTGACTCAAACATAATGTATAAACTGAGTCTTTAAGGAAAAACATATATTAATAGGGACTCTGCAGAGACAATTATATCATAAGTGTTGAATTTTTTGTAAGAAAGTGATTATATCACTACTGAGATACAGTCTAAGTGAGAACAAGTAAGACATCTATAGACGTGCTAACCTAGACAAGGGAAGTCTCAGGAGACCTCAGACCTACACAAAGAATTGCAGGCAATTAAGGAATGCTGAGCGTTACAGAAACAGTCTTCCCTAAGGAAGAACATACCACTTGGCTATTCAATAATGGTGAGCCTTAAAACCATGTACATACACTACACAAACTGAGGAGGTTTTATTTATGTATTTTAGAATGCACATACACTCATACACAAGTGTGTGTGTGTGTGTGTGTGTGTGTGCAACAACAAATTAGAGGCCGCTAATTTGAAAGACAGCAAAGTAGGGCAGAAATGATATGGTTATATAATTATCTCAAAGCATAAAATAATTTTTAAAAGTGAATTGTCTAAACACTGAGAGCAGGAAAATAAGTGGGCCCATTGGCAGGTGCTACAAAACTTTTTATCAGTAGGGACGATGAAGCATAGACTATAGCATGGGATAAGCTCTACCTGAAAAAGCACTGGCCCTGGAAATACAGGGTATGTGGAGAAGTTGGTTTATGGAGCTGGCTGTGAAGATTCACAGCTGAAATCCCACTGCTTGGGAGACAGTAAGACTGGACTACCGAATGAAGTCCTCCCTTTAAAAAAATCCAACAAGATAACAACCAAAACCTAAAATGAGAAATAGCAAAACACCCGGCCAATGAATCGTGTATGGGCGACTGTAAAGCAGTGAGTAGCCACAACCTTCCTAATGCTGTGACCCTTTAAAACACTTCCTCACGTTGTACTAACCCGCACCTATAAAATTATGTTGTTGCTACTTCATAACTATAATTTTGCTAATGTTATGAACTATAATGTAAATATCTGTGTTTTCCAGTGGTCTTATGTGACCCCTGTATGAAAGGATTTTTTTCTTCATCCCCAGGTTGAGAGCTGCTGCATTAGAAATATATCATACTGCACTTTTGTGATATCCTTATTCCTTGAAGATGCTTTATCAAGGTTGGTCCAACTCAAAGGCAATACACAAGTGCATACAGAATCTATACATGGACTTGAGAAACAAAGAACACATAAATGGGTCTTCCTGTTATATTTTTATAAGCATTATCTCAAATTATTCTCTTTGAACTAAACTTTTGTCTCTTTCCATGTACCTAGAAAGATGGATGCTTTTACAAAAGCTTACTTGTGCTTTTATTTAACCTCAGTAGATGATAATTACTGACACTGTACCACAAACATATAGAGAGAGCAAAGGAAACACTCCTCCATTGCTTGTGGGAGTGAAAATTTAACCAAGTAGAAACAAAAAGAACTATACAAAGACTCAACCAAACCAGTAGCTGGTTCTTTGAGAAAATCTACAAGATAGGCAAATCCTTAGCTAAACTAACCAGAGGGCACAGAGACAGTATTCAAATCAGAAATGAAAAGGGAGACATAACAACGGAATCTGAGGAAATCCAAAAACTCATCAGAGCCTATTACAAAAGCTGATACTCAACAAAATTGGAAAATCTGAATGAAATGGACAATTGTCTAGACAGATACCAGGTACCAGAGTTAAATCAGGATCAGATAAACAATCTAAACAGCCCTACAATCCCTAAAAAAATACAACCACTATAGAAATCAATGTGTTAGTTCCTCAGAAAACAGGGAATCGATCAACTTCAAAACCCAGCTATACCATTCTGGGGCATACACACAAGGGACACTCTACCTTACCATAAAGACACTTGCTCAATTATGTTCATAGAAGCTTCATTCATAATAGTCAGAAGCTGGAAACAGCTTAGAAGTTCCACAACTGAAGAATGAGTAAAGAAAATATGGTAATTTACACAATAAAGTATTGCTCAGATGTTAAAAATAGACATGAAATTTGCATCCAAATGGATGGAACTAGAAACAGATCATCCTGAGTGAGAAAGACAAACATGAAATTTACTCACTTATACGCAGATACTGCTTGTTATTTAAATTATACTCATGATACAACCCACAGTCCCAGAAAAATAAGTAACAAAGAGGTATATGTGAAACGCCTGGATCAGGTATTTCTGGGAAGAAGAGATAGAATAGTTTCCAGGTGGACTGTGGCAGGTGGGAATGCGAACATGACAGAGTGAGGAAGGCAAGGACTTCAGTTACGATGCAAACTAAGGCAAGAATAACCTCCAGTTGACTTTAGACTTAGACAAACATTTCATATGTTCTGCTTAACTTATTAGTTACAAGAACAGCAAACATTAATTTCTCATGTTTTAAGCAAATGAACAATGAGTATATTGAGATACCTTTGGAAGTCAAGTTCAGGGTTTCTCTTTGTAGTATACTTTTCCATAATTCAGGCATTGCACTGGCCTTTTACAGGAAACTTCATTACCAAAATTGCAGAAAAGCAAATGGGAAAGGACATGGCACCCAGCATTCAGATCCTGGCTTTATTCCATGTTGGCCTCTAACAAATTACTGTGCCTCCATTTAATCTAAAAATCATATTATGCATACTATAGAGGATTAAATGAAACAATATATGCAATAAATGGTGTATACTTACCAACATTTACCCTGTTAGAATATTAAATGTACTTCTGCATTTTTGTCATTTGGTATATGTGAACCAAATATTGTTCAACTATGATTACTATACACAGAGAAGGATGAAGGTCGATAGTAGGAAAACACATATTAGATAAACATGTCTATTACAGGTCTGCAGAAAATTCATAACAAAAAGTAAGAATTATATTACAGAGAGTTCTGTTCTTCAAAAGATTCTCTGCTGAAATGTAGAGGACAAATCAGAAGCTAAATTTTTATTTTTTCCATTGAAGTAGAATGCTTAAATAGTTATCACTTGCAAAGCTAAGTAGTGCACACAGTGCTTGTGGATTCAAAGTGTCCAATAATGTTGAAATTTGCTATTAATATGTATAGTATGTTCAGTGTTGTCCATGCTTTAGTAACATGTGACATTACTCTTAAAGGTTGAGTGTGCATTTAATAATGATGCCTTTGGAGCACTGCCTGCAGGCACATTTCTTTTATAGGCTTCTAAGACAGAAGCATCATGTTATTACTAACTGTTTTTTTTTTTGTATAAAGTCTCACTGACAATTACGTTTACCTTAAAGAAAAAAAAATCACTGATCAAATCCATTCTGCTCCTTATGGTAAAACCATCTGGAAAATAAATAACTGCTAGTAAATAGAGTTCCTTTGATTTTAGAGTAGTTTTCATTCACAGTCCACTCAGTCAAAAGTCTAGCGAATCCTCTTAACCCCAATTTGTTGCCCTTTCTATATGACATGTTGATCACAAAGCTGAGAATTGAATTATCTGATGTAGATTTTCTGGTTTGGTTGTCCTAAACAAATGTATCAGAAGCTTTAATTTCATTGTGGAGAATAGGACAAAGTGTCACCACATGTAATATAAATGATAAAACCCATTCCTAAATATACTTGCTAATACGGAGCGGCCAAATGACATGGTAAGGATATAAGAAAATGTTTGCAGCTCAGCCTGGGTTTGCCAGCAGAGGCTGCTCTTAGGTTAGTGTTTACTTTAAGATTACCTTATATCAAGAGAATTAAGGAACTGAATAGAAGTTGCATTATGATGCAATTATGTGATTGTTAGATCGTTAAACTCTTACATATATTGTCTATCTCATCAAAAACTATCGTATTTACCAAGATATCTCTGGAACAGAGTACTAAATCCTATGTTTTTTGTTTTTTTTTGTTTGTTTTTTGTTTTGTTTTTTTTTTTTTTTTTTTTGAGATGAAAATGAGAGGCCAGATCTTGGGTTCAGATTCCATCTTAGAGAACCTGAATTAAGGCTGAACTCAAATTTACCAACAAGCAGGCACCTAGAACCGGTTTCCAGGTTACTGCCCAACAAACCTGAGAGCTTCCGGGTTACAAGTCTGCCCCTGGCACTTCACTTCCTAACAACCACCACTCAGAAGGAAAGCAGAAATTAAGTTTATGGTTGGCTCCCAGCACTAGCGAATTAGTTTAAAGGGCAACAAAATTATGTAGTAGCCCCTCCAGACTAGAAATCACCTTGCTTGTTTGCTTATTTGCTTGTATGCTCTTTGCTTGAAACTGGGCTTCACCCTGCTGTCCTGCTACATCACTGACGATGGTGTGGCCCAGACTGGAGCTTGTAAATAAAGACTGGGTTTGGCAATGCTGAATGGGCACTACAAAAGTAGTTTATAAATTGTCAGTAGGGAGTAATTACTAATTTAGAAATTCAGAAAGATCTTAAATTTATGAAGAAGAATTTACAAAATCATACACTTTATTTTAATCATAGTTTTCTTTGATTTGCTTTGAAAGTGCGAATCAGTTCACCTACATTTAAACAAATGTAAAAAACAGGTAATTATATATTTAGGAGAAATATTTTGTAATATATAGTTTTTAAACCTTCATAGATGCAGCACACAAAAATCTAAGCTCTGACATAGAATATACTTTTAAAAATATATTCTTGAATATTCCTAGTTCTTTTTAAAAAGAAGCATAGAGAATTTGAATTCTCTGTAGTAGTTCAGATATGTAAAATTAATTGAACTCAATATCCCATTAAAACCCTACTGTAACAACCAGTTTTATTTTAGAAGTCTTAAAATGTCAGCCAACAATATGAAATGGAACATTTGTTCTCATTGTTAGCAATATGAAGCTTAAAAAAAAAGGAATATTGTAGTAGTAAGGTTTTCTACAAATGTGCTTTTGAAACCAAAGAAATGATGTTTTAAACATTTTCTCAATTTTTGTACGTTATCTGTAACAGTGATCTATACTGGGAGTAGTCAAACTCTCACTGTGAGATTACAATTTTTATTTATTTACTTTTAATTTAGTGCTTATATTTAGAAGCAATGTACTTTAGCTAGGGATGAGTTTGGTGATAAAGTATACGCCCAATGTGCAGGCAACCCTAGTTACAACTACAAATTGCAGAAGAATTGCCATTTTGCCACACGTCAGGCATTATGGGGTATTATCAAGAACACTAAGGGAAATTTTTACATCATAGTGGAGGAGGAAACTTTACATACTGCTTGTAGGTATGTACTAGGTATGTACGTGCACAGTCACACAGTGTAATGTTACTTCAAACATGAGTAAAATGTGATCCTGATATCCCATTCTTAGGTAGATAACTAAAGTAATCTGAGATAGCACATCCCAGGGATATTTACAGTCACTTTCTTTTGATTTGTTATTTACAAAAAGACTGGACATGGAACTGTAGTAAATATCCATTACCAGATGAATAGATAAGGAGCTCATTACATTTACACACACATATGCACACCTACACACACACACACACACACACACACACACACACAGAGTATTATGAAGTCCTGAAGAAGAATCAAGTACCACTTGCAAGGAAATGATTAGACCTGGGATGTATTGGCTGAAGTAAAGTAAATCAGGCTCAAAAACCAAACACCTCACATTTTGTGCAATCCTAGATTAAATAAATACATATGAAAGCAAAGAAGTCCTATAATGGGCAGAGAATATAATGTGGGAAAAGGAAAACCAAATCTTACGTATGAAAGCAACATTTTGTATATGTGTGTAAAAATGCACACACATGTACATAAACACATGTACACACACACACAAACTTACACAGGTGAGACCATGATATCTCAAAGATGTACTTGGAGAAGAAAGGAATCCAGTAACTGAAGGAGGTTGGGAAGAGTAAAGGTTTTGAGTGGTGAATATGAGCAATATGTACTTGAATATATGGCATATTGTTATATATGTTATATATGTCATGATGGTGCTCATTAATTTGTATGTTAACCAGAAAATAATGAATAGGAAAGAGTATAATTTCCAGAGCCACATATAACAATAATTGCATATTAATATTTACATACAATTACATGTACTTTCTCAAAATTTTCCTGCCAACTCTATCCTCCCTTGGACCCCTCCCATACCTCAACAACCAGCCCCTAGCAAATTCAAGGCTGCTTTTTTAGGTATTATTGCACATATATGTGAATAAATATATAAATACAATTTTCTGAGTCATGTTTACCTTGATGAATCAAGGACTTTATTTTTAAGGCTTATTTATTCTATTTATGTGTGTCATGGTTTATGTGCATGTATGTATGAATAACACTTTCTGGACAGAAGAGGGTATAGCTTATATTCTCAAATATTAATGAGAACCTATAGAACTAATACTTTCTAAGAAACAATAATATTAATATAAATGATAATTAGAAGCAACTAACTATAGGATACAACTGAGAGGACAAACCTATTTCATCTTGGGACTAGCCTCCATTTTAAAAGACAGAAAGAAACTAACAACAACAACCAAGGACTGAGAACATGACCTGCAGCTGAACCCAAGCTGCACACAAGTACTAGGAAGGACAGATGGCTGCTTCCTAAAAACAGTTAATCAAAGATTAGTCTGATTGTTTCAGATGTACTTTCAGACCCTTTTTGATTGTATAAGAAAGGTTCAAAGTCCTCAGTGATCAGAGAAATGCAAATGCAAATGACCCTGAGATTTGACGTTACACCAATCAGAATGGCTAAGATCAAAACCTCAGGTGACAACACTTGTTGGCAAGGATGTGAAGAAAGAGGAACACTCCTCAATTGCTGGTGGAATTGTAAACTGGTACAACCATTCTGGAAATCAATCTGGAGGTTCCTCAGAAAATTAGAAATAGATATACCTGAAAATCCAGATATACCACTCTTGGGAATATACTCAAAAGATGCCCCACCATGCCACAGGGGCGCATGTTCCAGTCTGTTCATAGTGGCCTTATTTGTGATAGCCAGAAGCTGGAAACAACCCAGATATCCCACAGAAGAATGGATACAGAAAATGTGGTATATTTGCACAATGGATCACTACAATGAGTACATCCTGAATTTTGCAGACAAATGGTTGGAACTAGAAAATATCATCCTGAGTGAGGTAACTCAGACCCAAAAAGACATGCATGGTATGTCCTCACTAATAAGTGGATATTAGCTAAAAAAGAAAAAAAGAAGAAGAAGAAAAAAGAAAAAGAAAGAAAGGAAGGAAGGAAGAAAAAGAGTACAGAATACAAAAAGATACAGTCCACAGAACTAAAAAAGGTCAATAAGCTGAAAGGCCCAAGTGAGGATGCCTCAGTCACACTTGGGAAGGAGAACAAAACAATCACAATTGGGGTTGGAGGGAGGGGTTTGGGAGAGAAAGTATGGACAGGGGTGAGGAGGGAGTGGTGAACCGGATCTGGTATTCTTTGAGAGAAAAGAACTGAAGCACTGAGGGACAGCAGAAAGAAATGAAGCAGGCGACTTCAGCAGGAAGAAGATTGGGGGGACCCTCCAGAATGCAACAGAGACCTAGGAGGTGAGAGACTCTCAGGAATCAAAGGGAGGGACCTCAGATGAAATGCCCTTCATTAGGGAGAGGGAATTTTTAGAGCCCACCTCCAATAGGAAGATAGGATATTAAGTGAGGGAGGAGGTTACCATCTCACAGTCAAAACTCTTTCCCATAATTGTTCCTGACTGAAAAAAATACAGGGATGAAAATGAAGAGAAGCCTGAGGAAAAGAAGGTCCAGCGACAGGCCCAAAGTGGGATCCACTTCAACGGGAGGTCCCAAGGCCTGACACTATTACTGAAGCTATGGAGCACTCACAAAAAGGGACCTAGCATAACTGCACTCTGGAAGACCCAACAAGCAGATGAAAGAGTCAGATGGAGATATTTTCACCCAACCAATGGACAGAAGCTTCTGACCCCTGTAGTTGAATTAGGGAAGGCTGAAAGAAGCTGAGAATAAGGGCAATCCTGTAGGAGGACTAGCAGTCTCAATGATTCTGGACCACTGAGGTCTATCAAACCCTGGACCACCAAACAGGAAGCATACACCAGATGGTATGAGGCCCCCACACATATACAGCAGAGAACTTCCAGGTCTGTGTTCAATCAGAGATGATGCACCTAACCCTCAAGAGACTGGAGGCCCCAGGGAATTTAGAGGTCAGGTGTGGTGGGGAGTGGGGGTTGGGGAGTGGGGAGTGGGGACATCCTTTTGGAGACAGAGGGTAGGGAGGAGGTATGGGATGTTGAACAGTCAGAGGGGTGGGGGGAATAAAATCTGGAGTGTAAAAAAATAAATAAAATTATAAAAAGTATTAAAATGATTAAAGTCAAATCTACCAAAGATTAAAAGATTAATTAAACAAAATTCCACTTTAAAAAAAAAAGTATTTAGGTTTAGAATCTCTGCCCAAACCTCCTTTGTGGGCTATGGAGTCTGAATAATAACTTCCTCAAACATGTAGGTACCATGTGTCTGAACTGGCACAAAAGGTACAAGTAACATGGAATCTTTTGTGCGTTTTAAGTGCTTTGAAATATTAAGATATGTGAAGGATGGAATATAGGTCACAATATTTTTCTTTAATGCAGCATCTTTCAGTGTGTGCACTAGGAAGTTCATTGGTAAGAGCAAGTGAACAATGTGAAATTTTCAAGCAATAGGTATCAAGTCTAACTATGAGAAAATTAAACAATTTTTATATCATTTGTAAAGATAAATCTGTGATTTAGAATCAAATATACTGAAGAAGTAAAATCTTTGCCACAAATAGTTTATTAAAAATGTCAATTTTAGTAATGTTTTAAAATTTTTATGTGAATATCAATGTGCAAAATTGAATATGTACATTAAACTTCTGAAAAACTAAATTCTATCAGTATCCTATGCTTTCTTCATTCCAATGCAACCCTCTTTTAAATATTGTATGGTTGATTCTTATATCAAAGCATTTACCTGAAGGACATTGCAAAATGAATGAATACATTTTCAAACTAAATAAAAGGGTTTTATAGCTGTTCTAAAATTTTTGTAAGCTTATTATAAAAGCTTTTCCTATGAGATATTAATAATTTAACACTGACAAGAAAATGAATGTTTTCTATTAAGAAAAATAATGACATCATTTATTCTTAAAATATCTGAACTTCCATTTCATTACTGGAGTAAACAATGTCTCAAATATTTTGGAAGAAAATTTTGATCATTATCAAATTTTCTGCCAAGAAATACAAATAAAATATGTAAAGTTTAGCTTCTTTATATGTATTCTTTATGTTTATACAAAATCCATATAGTCAAGAACACATAACTTTAACCTAACATGCCAGATAAATTTATATTAATATAAGATATTCCATATCTTCAGTTCAAAGTATTATTTCTGTCTCATATTTATTTCTTCAGCAAATCTAAACTCTAATATTCAAGGTGTCTTATCAAATAAATAATAAAGATCAAATAGTTTATATGGAGATTTGGCATTTGAATAAGAATAAATTTAGACTGTGCATAATTTTCAATTAGTCTAGTCACTAATACTACTTTTATGTATGTAACTGTGAACTATTACACAATTTTAAATAAAAAGTCCAGTTGAAATTTTGTGTGTGTGAATGTGTGAAAGAGAGAGGAGCTAAGCAGAGAGAGTTAAAGATAGATATATAGATAGACAGATGGATAGGTAGACAGAGACAGAGAGAGGAGAGACGTAAAAAGCATTGGAGGTAAATGTCAGATAATATTATATATTAATCTTTATAAATAATTCATTCTTAAATGAAGAAGCCTGAATTCTATCTGTTTCTTATGCTTTCTCTATTCCAACCAAAACCCTTTTTAGTATTATATAATTCATATCTGTATGGAGAGGTACAAGTCATAAATTTAGAATTATTTTTGTTATAATTCTAAATTGCATTCTTGTATGTATATATTAGCAAATACTTTTAATAATCAGTTATATGGAAATCGGTATTGTATTTATCTCAGAAGTATGGTTGAGTGTATGTTGTTTTGAGATACAAGTCATTTCTGTGTCATAAAATCCCTCTTTTCCTTCCAATAACTAATGTTCTTAATAATGTGACCTGTATAAAAGGACCCATTACAGTCTTTGCCTTGCATCAAGTTTTACTTAAAACTGTAACTTTTATATGATCTTATTTACTTTTCAATGTGTTTTTATTGAAAAATGTTTCATAAAATATATTCTAATCATTTTTTCTCCTCCCCATATTTTTTTGTTTCTTCCCTATCTGTATATCCCTTATACTCCATGTCTTTCCTCTCTCTCTCTTCAAAGAAAAAAGACCAAACTGACAAATCATAATTTTAAAAGAAAAAAAACACACATACACACACAACTTATTAAAAATACAAAATCAGAAATCATAATATACAAGTTAAAAAAACACAAATATGACAAAAAATGTCCAAACAAAGCAACACAAGACAAAATCTCTCCAAAAGCACCACTGGCTTTATTTGGTGTTGGCCATTTACTGATGGGCACAGGGCCTACCCTTAATTTTGGTTTGCTAACTCAGTGAAACTCTATAAGAGAAACTAATTTTTCCTTTGTGAGCAACTGACAGTTGGAGATAGCGTCTTGTTTAAGGATGACAGACTCTGTTACTTTCTCCATTTAGCATTGATATCCTCTCTGGCTTGAACATGTACAGAGCAGAGGTCGCCATAGTCATTGTGAATTCATATGTACATGCATCATTTTGTGTCAAAAGGGTCTTCTTTTCTTGATGTGTTTCATTCATAAAGCCTCATACAATTTTCTACCTTCCCTACCATATATCTCCTTGAGCATTGAGAACAGAGGCTTGATGATGACATTCTATGTTGGACTGAGTGTTCCATGGTCTCTCACACTCTAAACATCATCTGGTTGTGGGTCTCTACGTTTCTACCCACCTACTTCAGAAGGAAGCTTTTTTGATGATGACTGTGTAAGGCACTTATCTATGGGTATAACAAAATGTAGTTAAGAGTTATTGTATTGCTATTTTCCTTAAGCCAAAAGAATATTTGATTTTCTCCTAGGCTTTTGGCCCATCCCCTCTGTGGCTCTAGACTATGATGCCAGCATATTGCAATAGGTTCCCATAGGACTGAACTGTGCACAGCTTTGATCTTACACAACTTGATAAAGTATTCCCTTGAAATGTGCCAGTGCTTATTTTAAGAAATCTTCTTAACCCAACACACACTTTGAATCTGAGTTATAAAGGAACAGATATCTTGGTCATTGAGGATAACAAATATTCTTGTGAAAATTATTTTTTTTCACCCTTATAATTTAATTTGTTGGAGTTAATCTATGAAATCCTATGACTTTATTGGGTCATAAACTAATGAAAAAGTCCTTTACTTGAAGGCCATTGGGGTTGATATGTTCATGTATTTGTGTTGTTTATTAAAGAAATTCTATAATACAGGATATGGACTTTGTTATTTGTCTATTCCAACAAAATAGTATTTATTTATTATTTATTTGTATCCTCAAACTACCTCTTACTGTCTTTCAATCACAGAGCTGCTCCTTCTATTCTCTCTCTGCTTCACCTATGAGATAGTGGGGCTCCCTGGACATGCCCCCCTCTACCAAGTCTGCCAAGTTAGACACATCCTCTCCCACTGAGGCCCGCCTGACAAAGCAGCCACGGAGACTGAGCAGCATGCATGCTACATAAGTGCTGTAGGCTTTGTCCTAGCCTGTGTTAGTTGACTCTATTGGTCTTCTTCCTGTGGGGTCTTTCAATCCTTCGCCTAACTTCTGTAGGTGTTTCCAACTTCCATCCAATTTTGTCTGTGGGTAGTTATATCTTTTTCAATCCACTGCTGGGTGGAACCTCTCAGAGGTCAGATATACTAGGCACCTGTCTGCAAGCATTACAGAGTATCATTAATAATGTGAGTGGTTGGTGCTTGTCCATTGGATGGGTTTTAAGTTGGGCCAGGATGTTGGTTGGCTTTCACTTCAGTCTCTGTCTTTTTTTTTTTTTTTTTTTGGTCAAAAGATTTGTGCATTTGTTGGTATCATTCTATCTCCACTGGGGGTCATGCTTGGCTACAGGAGGTATTCACTTCAGGATCCATGTCTCCATTGTTGGACTTCCCCTCTTCTAGGTCTCAGGGACTTCCTAGAGATCCCCTACACCCGCCAAGATATTTTATATTATTTGTAGCTAGTGAAAGGAAGTGTTTCCCTAATTTCTTTCTCTGCCCATTTTCATTTGTATAAAGGAGATCTACTGAATTTTTGTTTATTTTGTATCTAGCCACATGATTGCGTTTATTTATCAACTGTAAGAGATCTCTGGTAGAATTTTGGGTATCCCTATGTATACTCTCATATCATCTGTGAATAATAATAGCTTGACTTCTTCCTTTCCAATTTGTATTCACTTGATCTCCTTTTATTGTCTATTTGCTCTAGCTAGAACTTCAAGTACTATATTGAACAGATAGGGAGAGTTTGGGCAGCCTTGTCTTATATCTGATTTTAGGGGGATTGCTTCAAGGTTCTTTCCATTTGATGTTGGCTATTGGCTTACTGTACATTTTTTTTCATGTTTAGGTATGTGCCTTTAAACCATGATATCTCCAAGACTTTCATCATGAATGGATGTTGGATATGGTCACCCACCTGACCATGAGCCCTCCCACCCCCATTCTATTTCCACAGTTAATCATGAAATAGTCTTTCAAACAACAAAATACTTTATTGACATGAAGGACAAAAATGTTTTAGTAAAAATTCTTTAAATTATAAACATAAAAGATTGTATAGAAAAATTTGGAAAATTCAGAACAGTAAAACAAGTTCATCTTTGGTAACATCCACTACAGTTACTCTTTCAACATCAGGCCTTCTGTCTTTTAAAGGAAAACTGTTCACCTGATCTTCAGTCGCAGGAAACATCAAAGGATACAGAGTAGCACCTAAGAGATACAAATATAAAGTGTTCTGAGGTTAACTCACCCATGCCTAAAGGAAGCTGTGAATGAATAATGGAATTAGCAGTAAAAAAGATTTAGTGAGATAAATATGAAGACCACAGTTTAGTTCATTCTTGTGAGCTTTCTATTTTCAGCTAGTGTGATACTGGTTAGTTGGTGTGGTCATACTGGTTAAATGGTAAGGGCACTATTCAGTTCTTTCATTAGTATACTTATACTTTTCTGTAACAATACAGGTGTCTCCAATTAAGACAGAAATATGATACAAGTCATAGCAAAACTTAAATTGCTAATTTCAATCGACGTTCTACATAAAATTTTGTTAAATTACATGATTTTGTAAAATATAAAAGCTCAGTTTTGAAAGCAACATCCTTGAAATCAGGCCCCAACTGCTCATTAGGATGAGAACCGTGCACCATACTTTACCTGAAGAATATTATTTGTACTTGATTAATAAGTACATATTTATATGAACCCACTACAGGAAAAGGAAAGGCAAGATAGTATTTATAGATTATTATTCATTGTTTTTGTTTTGCTTTGGCCTTCCAGGCTTAATCATTGTATGTCATGTGAGAGGTTGGTTTTAAATTTGCTAATAATGGATACATACTTAACACAATCTTAGATGCTGGAAATACTTAGAACATGTGTCATTGCAATGAGAAATGTAACCCACTTGCATAGCACTCTCTAATTGCTCTCATCATTTTGATAGACACCTGAAATGAATAACGGTCTAACTTGCCTTAGTAAGTAGTTGATTATAAATGTAATTTATACATCTCTTTATGGCTGTGAGTCATCTCCCCTCTTTTCCAAAGAAAATATCTTCTAAAGTATATTTTATGACATATCTTTTGAGGTTTGATGCTATAATTATTCCCTCTATTGATGGTAGAGGAGATTTATCTTTATTCCAGTATTACTAAACATGCTTGCATTGTCTTCTTCCTAAGCCAGTTCTTCTCCTAGGCTCTCTGCTCTCCTATAACTATTCTTTAGTGTTTAAATTTCTTATTAGCTGACAAACACCCCCACATATCTCATTGTCAGCCTTAGGTCTTCAATAACCATCTACAAAGCCACTTCCATATTCATAATTTTCCTATCCATATATTGAATTTTAAATGTTAGTAACAGAAACAGAAAAATCAATATTTTTGTATAACACAGTTTCATTTTACATAAGAGCACAGACTACAAATGATAATACTTCTTAAAGTTTTTACAAGTGTAAAATAAAGAAACCTATCCTTTAATTCAACTGTATGCTTATACTGCAAGCAAGTTACCCATTATAAACTTTGCAGAGGAGGTTCTGAGTAATTGGCATACAAGGAATATATACATTAGATGTGTTAATAACTATAAAGAGACATGTTTCTTGATACAGCATTATTCTAATTATGTTTAATAATGTAGAAGGATATTTTAAGCACATGCAGATTCTGCAAATTCAGATGGTAACATTTTTCCAGTTTCACTGTAAGACTGTACTCTGGCCTCATGTTAAAGTGTTCTACCATTATACGTTTAGTGTTTTGATTATCTTGCACTTTTGATTAACACAGATTATTTAAAATTTAAATTAATTTTAATTGACACATAAAAATAAAATTGCACACTGTGATGACAAGATAAATAAAGTTGAAAAATTCTTAGGATTCACAGGCAAATAAGACATTCACTGTGGCTAAGGTTGTTAGGAATGCAGCTACTAGGAGACATGTTGGCACAGACCTAGATCCTAACCACACACAGGTGACTGGCACAGAGGCAGTATGATAGTAAGCAAACAGGTCTATAGACAGGCACACTGGCAGGCTATCAGAGGTAGGATGATGGGTCAAGGCCATATTTCTATAAAACCCAAACGTAGCAGTCTGCCAAAAATAGTTACACAGTAAATTACATTTAATATTTAATTTTGGGTCATCAGTCATCTTGTGTCAGCCATGTTGTACTGATTCAGAGATTTCTAGTTCCAGCCATGTTCATCTGACTCTTATGGGATATCCATATCATTGTCATATTTCCTTAGCATAAACTGGCTTAGATGGCTGTTTTTTTCATATAGTAGAGAGATACCATTTGATGTTTTTATAAAAGTACTTGTCAGTTTAAATTATGACAAATGTGTATTTTAACTGAAGAAACAATCCTTAATAATTCACTACTTTGCAATTCAATTAATTTTTATATAAATACATTTATTTTCTTCCTTTTTTGTTGTCTTTCTCTCCTTCCTCCCTTTCTTTTCTCTTTTTTATTCTTGCTTTCTCACATCTTCAGTTTTTCCTCCCTCCTCTCTCCCCGTTCCTTTCCCCACCTCCTTTCTCCACCCACCCCACCCACTCCTCCTGTTTCTTTTCAGAAAAAGACAGGCTTCTCATGGATGTCAATCATCCATGGCATATCAAGTTGCAGTAAGACTAGGTACTTCCCCTCATATTGAGACTGGACAAGGCAACCCAATAGGAGAAAAGGCCCCTTAAAGGAGGCAAAAGAATCTTCCTACTATTTAATTCTCTAAAAAAAAATATTTGATTATCTCATATTTCAAAATCGTTATGACCTCCAAATCTAGGATGTCCTTCAGGAAGATGTTCTAAGTTGATGTAACATGCTGGAAGACTAGTTATAAAAATGAGAAAATTGGGGTATGGGGACTAGATGCTGATGCAGGTAATTTAGAAATATAGTGAGAAACTTAAAACTGAAATCTGGAAGGGTTTTTTAATTAAATGACAAAAATTAGACTAAAATATGTCAGAGGTGAACATAGTTTCACACCATAAATATACAACTATCAATTAGAATTGAGTAAAAAAAAAGGGAAAAATATACAGAAATAACCCATGTTTTTGTTTTGGTTGAAAGCTTCAGGAAATACCAGAAGACGTTAATAAGTACGGTAAGGAAAGGTTAGAAGTTGATCCCTCAGGTTGTTATAGCTCCTTTTTGTTGCCGTGGTAAAAAAAATAACTGCCCCCCAGAGCAACAGAGGAGAGTGTTTATTTGGCTTATATTGCTAAATCACAGCCTATCATTGAGGAATGTTAGGACTTGAATTCAAACAGAAATCAAACAGGAACTTGACTCAGAAACCATAGTGGGGAAGTGCTTCTAGCTTACTTATGCTAATCGTTTTATTTGTAGATTTTATTTTATTTTAGTCACAGGCTCTCATTATGTAGTTCTTGTTGGCTTGGAACTGCAGAACATTAGGTAGCTGGCTGACCTCAGACTCTTAAGTGTCCACCCATTTCTGTCACACAAGGGCTGGGATTCAAGGCCTGCTTCATGCCTGCCTCAATTAACTGTTTTGTATAGCTCAGGAACACCTGCCAAAGGATTGTACCACTCATACTAATCAGGTACTTACTGTAATACTCTATAAGCATGCTTGATCTATGAACTGATCAATCTTTAGTTGAGTTTCCCGTCATGGTAAATCCATGCTGTGTCAAGTCGACAGTGGAAGCTAATTTGGGCACATGTGATACAAATGATAAATTTTCATGGTTGAAAAGTTGGCTGGTGGTAAGAAATTTTAAAAAGTAAAGGTTCAGTGTTTTCATAAGACAAGTTTTGCAGTGATGAGCAGAAACAAGAATGGAATCAATTGCATTGTTTCAGAGATTTTTCAACAATAAAATCAAGATATTCTGTTAACATCTGTTTTTAGTGCCTGACAATGATAGTATTGATAAGAGTTCAGAGATAATGAACAATGTCTAAAATCAACTCATTAAATACTTTTAAATACATGTTTTGTATTATTCTATACTTATTGTGAAAATATTCTGCACTATATTTTTAAGAACTAAAATTTGATACAATGGATTTTATTTGCAAGTGGAAATTAATTTGATATCTAAAGAACAAGTTCATCTTCTTGTGGGTAAACAAGCTATTTGAGAAAGTTAATAAGGTTTACAATAAAATAGCTGGCACAGAATACAAAAATCAAGGCTTAAAAAGATTGCATGTTTTCCTTTGATAGTATTTCTCATGTTCATCTGAATTCCTTCTACCAAATACAGTTCTCTCTACTTTTTCTTTTTGTTTTAAGTCACTGATTAAGAAATGGGTGTATTTGACCCATACCCAGACAATTGTGGAAGTTTCAATACTAGCATCATAAGGCAAGAAATTCCTTTTGACATGTGACCTGTGTTCAAATGTTGGAAGATAGATTTAAAAATAAAAATCACAACACATGTTCATCCTAGCATTATGTGTTTGGCCCTTTTTGGGTAGAAGATTAAACCAATTTGAGAAATAGCTTGAAGAAGTGATCGCTACCTACACAACTGGAATATTATACATGTATCATATACATACATTGAACAATCAAGAATAACAAGATTAATTAATAATGGATTTAAAAGGCAAATAACCCATGATAAATGTTAAGTAAATGAGAAGCAAGCATAGTAAAATCCAATGTTCTCATAAGATAAGTTTGCAGTGATGAGCGGAAATAAGAACGGAATCAGTTACAATTGGTTCAGAGTTTTTTCAACAATAAAATCAAGGTATTCTGTTGACATCCTTTTTTAAAGCCTGAAAATGATAGTATTGATAAGAGCTCAGGGACAAGATTCAATGTCTAAAATCAACTCATAAAATACCTTTCAGTATATATTTTGTATGTTAATAATAATGATAACAATTATAGTAATTGGAGGGTATTTTGGGATAGTATCTTCTATAGCCCATATTGATCTTTATTCTATAAACTTGCTGAGGAAAACCTTGAATAGTTTATCATCCTGCCTTTAATTCTATTTTTTTCTTTTTTGTTTTTTCGAGACAGGGTTTCTCTGTGTAGCCCTGGCTGTCTTGGACCTCACTCTATAGACCAGGCTGACTGCAAACTCAGAAATCCCCCTGTCTCTGCCTCCCGAGTGCTGGGATTAAAGGTGTGTGCCACCACTGCTTGGCTTCCTGCCTTTAATTCTTTTTTTTCCCCTCATGGTTGCATGATAGATTTTTCTTTCTTTTATTTATTAGATATTTTCGTTATTTACATGTAAATTTCTCCATTCCTAGTTTCCCCTCCAAAAAACAAAGAAACAAACAAAAACAACAAAAACAAACCCCTGTTGCCTCCCCATTCCCCATGCCTGCCACCCCACCCTCTCCCACTTATTGGCCCTGGCATTCCCCTACATTGGGGCACAGAACTTTCACAGGGCCGAGCTCCTCTCCTCCTATTGATGATCAAATTGCAATCCTCTACTATATACCTACTGCCAGAACAATCAGACCTCTCCATGTGCAGTCCTTGGTTGGTGGTTGAGACCATGGGAGCTCTGAGGGTACTAGTTAGTTCATATTGTTGTTCATCCTAAGGTGCTGCAAACCCCTCAGCTCCATTGGTCCTTTCTCTAACTCCTTCACTGGGGACCCTGTACACAGTTCAATGGATGGCTGTGAGCTTCTACATCTGTATTATTCAGGTACTGTCAGAGCCTCTCAGGAGACAGCTATATTTAGGCTGGCTTGCCCTTCCTTCGGTCTCTGATCCATAGTTAATCTCTGCAACTCCTTCCTTGGTTCCCCCTTTTAAGAAGGAATGCACTGTCCACCTTTTGGTCTTCCTTCTTCTTGAGTTCCTTG
>NW_022196898.1:22712112-22717756 GCF_008632895.1 Mastomys coucha
GCTCCAGGTTCTTCCCCACTTTCTCTTCTATTAGTTTTAATGTATCTGCTTTGATGTGGAGGTCCCTGGCACGTGTCTCCATATTCATTAAGAAGTAATTTTAAGTAAGCAATTTTAACTTAATATAATTACAATTGTAAATTGACTATGGAATAAGTTATACTTAGTCACAAATTACTACTACTTAAGTAATTACCAAAATCATCTTAACAAAGAAAGAATAATAAATATAAATAGATAGACAAATAATTGTTCATAATTTAGTATGCTATATCACTGACAAAAATCTTTTTAAAGATAAAGAAAAAATTAACTAATAGCAATTTTACAAATAATTATCATTAAACTAATTAACTTATTATTATGCCAAGAAGTCATCCATGATAGTTCACCATTAAATAATTTTCTCTTATGATATCAGACTCCTTTTTATTAGCATAATTTTGCTAGATACATTGTTGCCCATCTAAATCACAATGAGTAAAATAATCTTAGAACAAGATATATTATTCAGAGTTATTATTAACAAGAATGCCCTACTAAGTCTGAGATTAGTGTTTGTATTTCAGTTCCTTAAATGAAAATAGCTAGTGTTCTCTTGGGTGAGGTATGTTATAGTTTTAAGTTATATCAAATAAAATCTGACATAAATTTAGGAGCGCTTTGTTATTAGAATTGGCTTTGAAACTTTCATCTATGTAGGAGAGAAGAAGGCAGTTTAGGCAGGAGGGAATCCAGATTCATTGCAGGACGTGAAGTCTCAGGTATTTTCAGAGGGAGCCCTGGGGCGTCAGTGGAACTCTCAGAATTGGCACAGCTTGGGTCAACATCAAAATGATATCACATTGCTACTCTAGCCTTAGGCAACATCAAATGACTTTTCCTTGGGAAATGTGAATAACTATCTAGTCCCTTCTAAGAGCACCAACAATAAATTAGGAAATGATTCCACCCACTCTTAGCTTACTGAGATTACCTACAGGAATGTGAGGTGACTCAATACAAACACATTGTTGAGAAGTGACACCCTATGAAGCTCACAGACCTAGGATGCTGTGGGTAGACCAAGAACATCTTGGGAATTGTTACTGAGGTAAACCTTGAGGAGGACCCTTGTGAATCTTGCAAATACAGGGGCTTTCTGAGTCTCACAAATATCATTACCTCCTGAGTCATAAGTGCCTCCCACTTCTCTCCTGAGGAGGGATAGCTTCAACTGAAAGGGAAGAGCTACACAACAGGTGTTAATCCTGAAATTTGCCAGAGAAAAGCCAAGTCCATCATTTTTGGCCAAATTTAAATTAAGCTTAATTAAACAGTAAATACTTATCAAGAGATAGACTTTGGTCAGAATCATTCATTGGAATTTCTTGGCTAAGAATCACCTTGAGCCACATGTTGAAGGGGTTTATAAGAGCAAACCTATAGGCCACCATACTTACACAGGAGCCTTTGTTATTTCCCAAGATCTACAATTTCCAGCATTTTAGCAAGTTACCTGGTTCATGGGCAGGTGGGGCTTACAACATTAAATTTGCGACAAGTAATTAGGGCATGAGAGGGTAAGTCTGAAGAGTTCATTGCTTTGGCTAATAACACTTTGAGGAGGCAAGGCAACAAGTGTTTCACTGGAGGGACATATAGATTAGTCTTCTATATTTTCATGAAAAGTTGGCTAGACCAATATCATGCAGCTACAGTAATAATCTACATTCAAACTAACACATGCATTTCCAAGGGCTGCTTTCTTAACCATGATAAAATAAATCCTTTTACTTCTCTCCATTGCAGATGTCAGCCCTCCATAATGCATGTGTCTGCACTCACTCTGGCTGCTGTGCTGTTGGAATGTCAGTGCTCATCTTTCACTGTCCTCCATAGAGCATGCCTCAGGACTGTAGGCAGGTAATCATCCCCGCAATGATGAATATACTGAGCTGCACTTTCAATTTCTTGTTCTCAGTTTAAGAATGCTTCTAGCTATACTCATTTGTTTAATTATACAATGAAACATTTATTAACTACCAATTGCCAGAGATTTGCAAATCTTGATTTGGAATAGAATGAAGAGAAGAGAAGGGTCCTGAGTCACAAAAAGTTTGTCTATCATTTGGTACCTTTATAAATTAATCACAGTTTCCTTGTGTATAAGCTTTTTGGAAAATTAAGGGCACTGATTTTGTGATTAGCAAGTTTAGCTTTCAAAATCCCATATCCTTGACATTCACAAGCATATTTAATGGCACCTGGGGCTTTTCTATCTCAAGTAGCTTTGTTTCCCAATCTTTTTATGCTATAAAGGTTAAGGTTGTTAACTATGATATTTTCCCCTGAAATTTTGGTGATGTGCTTCATCAATCAAAACTTTCCCATAGCACTTACACATTGACCACGTGCTTATAATCCTATCAAACTTAGACTTGCTGATATTTATTTTAGTTCTGCCCTGAGAGTATAGATATGTAGATACACAGAACAGAATGTCATGCAGTAGCCTGTATGGCTTTGAGTACTGACCTTTCTGGAGTGACTTAAAGAAGAAACAACAGACACATAGACAGAAAAGCTGGGATTGGGTAGGATGTGCACTATGATGGGGAAGCACTAACAGCCTGGATACTAGGGATTTTATTGTATAAACAATGAAGCAGACCTATTATATATGGATGAACAAGGAGATAGGATAGCCAATATTTGTAGGGAGACACTGTAGGTGAGTTGGCAGAATAGTGTCAGCTTGGAAGAGGAAGCTGTGGTTGCTTGATTCTTTCTGCACAGACGGTCACCATCTGTACTCAGAGCAGAGGGAGCATTTGCTATTTCACTAAGTTTGAGTGGGAAGGTCTTACCCAAACTGAATTTAAGATAATATTACAATGATCAAAAGGCAAATCTGTATGCTGTAGGTGCAAGTAGTTACCTGAAGCATTCGTTTAAAGTTTTTGAAATTTCAGTTAATAAGACGTGATTCTGAAATGACATTATGAGAAGCTTGCCTTCCTTTATGGATTCTTGGGTAATATCTTTACCTTGACTGAACTAATGTGAACACAATCTGATGCTTACATTTAAGACTTCAAAATCAAGTTGTAGACATCTTGGGAAGTGCCAAGTGTCAATCTAGATTAGGTAGCATGATACCAATTCTGACATTCTTCTACTCTTTCTTTCTACAGTACTAACAGAAACACATATTTATTCAGATTGTCTTGCTTATTGTAATAGCCAAGCCGCAGAATTCTGGGAAGAAAAAAAAGTTAGATTCATGAGAAAGTTGTTGATACATAATATAAGTGTATTCCAGGAAGACCATGTTTCTTGAGCTTATGCCTAGTAGTTATTTATAAACTTGAGAGCTAAATTAATATGAAAGATTCTGATCCTGCCATACAAGCTATAAAACTAACAGTAGTACGTGACTATCTTCATTCTTTGCTGACAGATAAAATCTTTGCCACATATTCTGTTTCTTACAAATTGAAATGTATCTATAAAATCAATGGTTTATAAATTTTAACATCACTTTATCTTTTTATAAAAAGAAGCTAAATTTAAAGCTATAACCTATATGACTTCTACATGTTAACTTCTTTATACTCCTATGGGCAGGAAAACCAAATTATATTCTACCTGCAGAATTTGAATGCCACGTACATAGATTCCACAGTAGATATAACTTTGAACATGGAAAAGAAAATGCTCTATAAGTCCATTGTTTATTTTCTCCCAACTTTTTTTGATTGAGCCTTCATTATTATTATTATTATTTTTGCTATGACTCTTTCCTAAGCCTTCTTTTATTACTTCAACTATTTAACATTGGTCAAATCCTTTTTCTTCTAATTTTGATAGACAAACCTATATCACTGTGTGAAGATTACTTGAAAAGTACTTCAAAGAGGTTAGAATACTACCCCTAGTATATTGGATGCTTGATTACATAGACTAATATTTGTCCAGTACTTCAATTCAATTTTGATTATTCAAGATTATTTATATGAATACTGTTGGTGAAATTATGCATTGATATACTAATATAGAAAGAAAACTTAAACTTATTTTTACTTACAGACATCTCTTGAAGTAAGATATAAGTATGTTATATGCTTTAGAGATAAAATGGAGACATTAATAGTATTTATACATGTATAGATTTATAATACCTTTTGTTGTAATGAAAAGTGAACCCTCAGACATGGAGTCCATTCAGCTAAATTCACGATGTTTGTGAGAGGCAGTGATATTCAATACTTGTCTGCTGCAAGTGTCTTTCTGTTCTGAATTCATTTTTGTTTTCACGCATTACTTAGGCATTCAGAAATTGTCCTCTACTCATAGCTTTCTGTGTCAACCATAAAACCTTTATATGAAATAATGAGGACAGCTAAATGTTTGAGGAGGCCCCAGGTGAAAACTTTTGTGAATAGGTGCCACATCTTGAGCAAGAATTACTTCTACCTGTATTGGTTAGAACAAATAGAAGAATGACTTTAGACTTCAAGATGATGGATTTTCTTTCAGAACAATAAGGAGAGACTCTGCTGCCAAGAGGAAACAAAGAACTGGGAAGAACCTCATTGGATAGCACAAAAAGGCTTTACATTTAAAAATTTAAAGAGTTAGATGAGTCTGGAGAACAATACAGATAGTGCTGATGAATAGTGTATTCTTCATTGGATAGTCAAGATTTTATAATAGTTCACAGTAGATATTGAATGTATTTTTCCTATAAGCAATGTACTTATTTTCAGGGTGATAGTGAATGGCAAGACTGATACATTTTTTTTCTTTTTCAGCCTCGAAGATAGTAAAACATTTTAGGAATTGAGTTGGCTCAGTCTGTAAAGTGTTTGACATGCAAACATGAGAACCTGAACTTTATTTCCAAAAATCACACACACAAAGATGGTCTCTAATCCCAGCGCTGGCAAGTTGGAAATTGGCAGATTCTTTGGGCCTCACTGGCCGTTCTATCCCTACCTAGCCAGTTCTAGGCCAGTGGCATATCATGTGATCCTGTGTCTGGTAAAACAAAACAAATCAAGAATCATAGACACTTTTTTCTTGAGAAACCTGATACATGACATTCATGGTTGTCCTCTGAACTCCACCTCACACAAAATCACTTACATACAATAAAATGTAACCCTTTCAAAAGCCAACCATCCCCTGAAATGTTGGAGTTATCTTTCAACTGTAGACTTGTTGCCCATAACACTTCTATTTCTGATGGTCCTGCTGCTTTAAACTTGAATTATTTCTAAAGAAAGCTCATCTTGTTATCGTTACAGAAAAATCTGTATATGGAAATACTCTGAGGGCAATCATGAAAATGTTTTCTGTAATAACATATTTTGTCACTTATTATGAACCAGAGTTTGTACTAAGTAGCATATTGGTCATCAAATTACTTTGATACTTACATTATTATTGCCATTGTCTAAATGAAACTGAACTTTAAATGATTAAAATTTTAATGAAATTCAACAACTTAACCTTTAGACATTCTTAGTCTAAAATACTGACTTAGCAAACTACCATATGTTTCATCATACATGTGCATACAAGATGAATAGTGATAATGAAAGGCTGGAGAATCGTAGAATGTATAATGTATAACTTTTACCTAAAAGCAGGCATGGAA
>NW_022196898.1:22718291-22742898 GCF_008632895.1 Mastomys coucha
GTCATTGGGTGGTCGCGTCATCCCGAGATTTGAGTAAGGATCTCCCCAGTTCCGGGGGTCTTTCAATAATTTTGTGATCACTATAGAAATGTATTATAAAGTTAGCACTAGAAATACATATCTTTGCTTATTTCATATATACTGTTAAATACATTTTATTTTATCTATGTCTCTTGAACATTATTATCAATTTGCTTCTGCCATTTCCTACACCTTCAAATTTATTATGATGCCCTAACCATTAATTATGACAAAGTACTTTCAAATACTACCATTGAGCACTGATTCCTATAATCTCCATTTTGTAGAATAAAGTCTCTGGTTTTAACTGTGTATCTGTTAACAAAATCCACCCTGTCTGTCTGTGGTAAGAGCCAGAGAGATGTTAAAGCTCCCTAACTTCAGGGAAGTTTCTAAGACAGGGGTAGTTTTACAAATGGATGCTAACAGTACTGCAGAAGGTGTGTCAACTGTGAGATACTTGGGTAGAGTTAGTGAGAGCTTCCTACTTACCACTCCATTGCTAAATTAACTAATACAAAGTTGTTGAGACTTTACACCTTGTCCTCCCTTTAAAACTCATTACTTCTTTCACTATGAAAAACTTAAAAATCTGATTAAAACCCCCAATAATAGCTGCTTACTCCTTTTACATGCTTATGTTTCCTGCAGGCAGCATCTGAAACATATGCTTTATTTCGTTTGGGATGGTTTCTTCAAAGCATTGGTTCAAGCATTTAAGATATTTATTTCCTTCTTTAAGCCACATTCTCAGGAAAAAAAAAAAAAGGCCAACACTCTAGTGTGACCCTATTGGAAGAAGCAGTCACCACTGGTTTGAGAGCTGCATGTGGAAAGACTTAAAGACTTCCTCATCTTTTCTTTCTTATGCTGTCAGTCACAGGGTGTGTCTTCTCTTTGTCTCTGAAATGCATGGCACTATCTGAAAGTTTTCCTACAACCACAGGAACAGTAAAAATCCATACTCTTTGTTTGGTATACTTGGGCTTAGTTCCTGAAAAAGTCATTTAACTAGCTTCAGCTTAAAGTGCTTATGGTTTGTTTGTTTGTTTATTTTTCTAAAAATACAATTTCATTGTACAGGAGAGCATAAGAAATGTGAGAAATAAAGAAATCATCTGGAAAATATCAACTCAAAGTTAGGAACACAGAAGGAATTCAAGCAACAAATAGAGTAGATTTTGATGTACCTCTTCTCAGCTAACGAATGACTAGTTCCTCAAAAAGTCCTGAGTTTTGTGTCTTGCCAGAGCATGGTCAAGGAGTTGAAAATGATTAAAACTCATTGCATACATCTTTGGAAATGTCTGGCAATTTAAAAACAAACAAACAAACAAACAAATCCTTTTTAACAAACACCAAATATATCTATGATTTTAAATCTTTACATTTATGATCTTGAAAAACCCTTCTCGTTCTCTGATTATTAAATAAATTCCTTCTGTACAGCATTAGACTCTTTGTATACTTTATACTTCTTCATGCAAAGTGTTATTTCACCTCATCTACTGAGCATGTAGGATCCTTTACAAATTACTTATTTGCTGAATAAATGCAGCAAACTTCCACAGATGCTTATGTTGCAGATCTTTGTCTACATTCATTTTCAAATTTTACTTCAGTTTTTAAAATATATTTCCAAATTTAAGTTATAAGTTGTTTTTCTGATGTTAAATATTTTTCTCCCATATATTTTCTACATTAACAAATTTCATAAACATGTTAATATAACATAATTATTTTTCAAAGTGTTTGTTGTTTTTCTTTTGTCATTTTGAGAAAGTGTTTTCAACCAACTCACCAAATGTATTATTTTTAAATAAAGAAGTATATGTTTTAATAATAACAGACACTATTACAAATACTTAAATTAAATATAATAGATAAAAATTTTTATTACCTAAGCATTTATATCATAAGAAAAATATACAGGCTTGGAAGAAAATATGGTTCCACTAATCTTTTTATTCCAAGCTAACTTTATAATAGTTTTTCTTTCAGTTATTTAAGTGTAAGATCATATTTATATTAAGATGAAAATTAAATATGCGGTTCCTAGCACAGCCTGATAGAGTGAGTAGGCTTGCTGTATTTGTCGGTTTTATTCAGAATCTTACCCCTTTAACAAAGATGAATACATCAACCTCAGACTTATAGGAAATATAATCACTCAATCATGTAGGAGAAGGATAAGATGAGAGTATTTTAAGAGAATCCATCAATAAATAGGAAGATCTTTACCTTTAATCCCAGCATTGGCCTCATAACAAGTTGTATCAAAGACCAGCAGTGCGAACTTATTTCAGAAAAACAAACAAATACTTGAATCAATATTTTATTTAGATACAAAATTCATGGAAATTAAATATATAAATCAAAGTCATCTTGAAAAAATCACTTTACAGCTGTGATAGTGGCAATAATTTCAATCCTTTCTCTAATTTATGGACTGGTTTTGTAAGCCTAGTATACTAACTTACTATATTGACGCTATAAATGTATATACACTTTTCATTAGACACAATAGTTTTATCCATAGAAGGACTCATAAGATACATATTGATACATTTGTGCCATCCATTCTCATTAAATAATTCAATAGAAATAGAAAGTTCTAAACACTAAGCTATTCATTGTGGAACTACTTAGAAATGTTATTAGAAATAGCCAGAATATCTAAAGTTAAAATTCATTAATAAATAATGCTGCCATGAGTAAGCAAACAGGAATATAATTTGATGATTAAAAATAGAATATGAATATTATATGGTCTAATAGCATAGATATACAATGTAATGTGAGCCACATTATGCAATTTATATACTTTACAAGTAAATGTAAGTACAAAGTGTATAAATTTTTAGAGACAACATTTTAAAAGTAAAATGAGAGGTAAAGTTAACTTTGTAACACATTTTACTGTACAATGTAAAACTATTATTGTTGTTAATTATTATTATATGTATCATCCTTGGTAAATTATTAATCAGATTATTTGGTTTCGATTTTGTCTTAAGTGTAACATTTCATACATATTTATTACTTACATTTTAGTTTAGAATAATCATTTTCTCAATCTAACAACTGTGTCTAATGAGATTAGCAAGATTAGCTATTTTGTATAAGACATACACACATATTCAAGAAAAAGAGAAATAACTTGTCTTATAACTGTTAAAAGTAGTAATTTAATCTTTTGTTATCCAGAAAATCTAAAAAAAGAAAATTTGTAGAATGCAGTTTTGGCTCTTTATATTTTATCATAGTTCTATTACGTGGATTTGGGGTCATGAAGGTGGATAGTCATGTATCAAAACACTCAAGGAGGTCAGCTGACATCTTGCAGAAGTTACTTCTTTCCTTCTACCTTATTAGACTTGCATTACAAATTCAGGTCACCAATGATGACAGCAAGCACCCTTACTTACTGAAATGTCTTTCCAATCATATCTCTCTTTATATAAGTTCAAATACTTGGTTCATTTATATTTTTCAGTAAAAATATCTTACACATTTGAGTAAGTAAAAATCCAATTTTCAAACTACAGTGAATCAGTTTGTATGATTTCATAAAAAAAAATAGTAGTGAGCTTCAATCTCTATTCTCTTCATATTTTGACCCTGTTGCTATGGAATTAACACATATTTTCAATTCAGAGTTATTTCATATGCGAAGTACACTGAGCACTTTCATAGGGAAAAACGAATAAATGACCTTTCTCAAATAAGTCAATAAGGCAGCTCACCATTTCTCACAGTTCCGACACTTTTTTTTATCTTCTACAGCAAATGTCTTTTTATATTTTTATTAGATATTTTCTTTATTTACATGTCATATGGTCTCTCCTTTCCCAGTTTCCCCTCCAAAACAAAACAAAAAACAACAAACAAACCCGTATTGCCTCCCCCTGCCCGTGCTTGCCACCCTACCCTCTCGCACTTACTGGCCCTGGTATTCCCCTACACTGGGGCATAGAACCTTCACAGGGCCAAGGGCCTCTCCTCCCATTGATGACCTACTTGGCCATCCTCTACTATATACATGCTGCCAGAGCCATGAGTCCCACCATGTGTACTCCTTGGTTGGTGGTTTAGTCCCTGAGAGTTCTAAGGGTACTAGTTAGTTCATATTGTTGTTTGTGCTAAGGGGCTGCAAACCCTTCAGCTCCTTTAGTCCTTTCTCCAACTCCTTCCTCTGATTTATAAAGCAAAATTATTAGAAAAAATGATAAAGGTGTGCCTGCACACAGTATACACTTAAATGTGTTACTGTTTAGTGCCATAGACTCAAAGCTTCTGTCAGTTAAACTGGAGATGAATTTCCTGAAACGGTTTTCTTGGTAGGATTTTTCTTTTCCTGTGTATTGTAGCAAGAGAAAGGAAATCCCAAGACATGGGTGAGAAAAGTTTTGTTCTTGTTATCAAGAGTTATTAGCTTCTTCAGTTGCAGTCAATGTGCAGGTGTGTGTGTGTGTGTGTGTGTATGTCTGTGTCCTTCTTTAAATTGGAAATACATTTTCCATAGAGTATATTCTGATATTGTTTTTCTTTCCTTTTCTTTCTCCCAGATTGTCCCCACCTCCCCACCCATTCAACTCCACGTCTTTTCTCTCTCCCTGAAAAGCACAGGCCTATATAAAAAGGATAAAACAAAGCAAACAAGGGAAGAAAAACAAATAAACAAACCAAAAAGAACAAAGTAAAAGCACAAAACACACATACAAACACAAACCATAAAGACACAAAATCAGAAGTAATAAAGATGAGTAAAAGATAAGTAGGTTAAAAAAAAAAGCTCCAAAACACATGATTCAACAATATATTTCCAAAATATGATGGACTTTGTTGTTTTATTAATGTCTTTTTCAGTCCATTTGTTGTTGGTTAATTTTATAACCGGCTTCTTTGCTGAAGGTGTTTATCAGCTGTAGGGAATCTCAGGTGGAATGAGCAGGTTTATTTACATATAAAATTACATCAGTTGCCAATAAAGATGTTCTGAGCTCTCCCTTTCCTATTTCTATCCCCTGAAACTCCTTCAATTTTCTTATTATTCGAGCTAAGGTTTCAAGTACTATAGTATAAAAAGTCAAAATACTTGTCTTGTTCCTGATTTTAGAGAAAATAATTTTTTATGAAGATTTTATTGCTGAAAAGGAAAATAAAAATTTTGTTCATGGAAATCTTTCTGTATCTAAACCTTTGATCACAGATAAAGTATGTCAAAATGTACCTTTTGGGTATGGGGACTCTTGCTGTTAAGGCTTGTAAAAGCATTTATTTACAAAGTAATAGAATAATTATTCTTTAAAGGTGCATGCTCATGTAATTTGTGTCTGTTTTCCACATCACATTCCATTTTGCTCATGTTAGGCCATTGCTTGTTACTGCTCGCAGTCTATTCTAATAGTCAACCTGGATACGTCTTTGATAGAGGCAAACTGATTTACATGTGTTAAATTATAAGCCATGCATATTGGCATGTAATTTATCCTACCATTTGAGAGGCATATTAAGGCATTTGAGAGGCCATTTAAGACTGTGTGAGATTGAGAGCACCTGCTCAACATAGTCCATTCTAGGTCAGTCTGGGTTCTATAGTGAGACCCCATCTCAAACACTAACAAACAAAATAAAACTAAAAAAAAAAACAAAAAAAATCCTATATTAGTGTTTAGTGTTTGTTCATGAGTTGGATGAGTATAAAACAGTTTTAAGTAGTTTTACATGATTGATCTATTAAAAGTATTTAGCATTAAATATACATTTCATTTAAAGAGACATAATAGTGCAAGTAAACATGTGGAAACGTTGCAGAGAAGTACTTGAAAAATTGAGTGGTTAATCAAAATGATTTTTGCATATCCTCCCACATCTACAGAAAATAATTGTTGCTTTCTAAGTTCAGTGTTCACAGGACTAAACTAAGACTGTAATCTTCATTTCAGACTAAAAGTGTGTGGTTGCTTTGGTCTCAGGGATCCATGCTTCCTATTCAAATCTCTTAATTATAGATAGATTGTGTGGCATCATCTACTATAGATCAAAAAGCCAAAACACAGTTACAAATATTTTCCAAAAAACAAACTGATATACAACCAACCCACTCTTTATTTAACAGTCAAAACATGTTGGTATATTACAGATAGTGATAATATATACTGTTTTGTATGTATAATTAGTTTCTTAATGACTCAAAATATTTATGGTCTTTGTTTCTGATGACATAATCTTCATTATTCTCAAGAGCTAGTCTAATTTAGACAGATGATTAAATAGAATCAACTCATTATGTATATTTTTCTAGTTGTCTTGGAAACAACACTAGTAAGATGTTTTTCTTCTACAAATGAAAAATAAAATATTTTGGAATAATGTTCCATTTGGAAGACACTATGAACTGCTTAATGATTGGGCATGGATATACTAGCTCAGGGAGAAATGATTGATAGTTATTTAAAGATGCATTTCATTAAGGGGATCAAGTGGGTTTCTATTCAATTGTTTTGAATACTAATAAAATTTTCACACTGGGACTTATAAAATGTCACATCCAATGTAGTATTACCTGAAGCTTTGAAGAAGGATCTGAATTATACATGTTCATGCATGTTCTGTTATATTAGAGCTCATATGGGTAGGTTGCTTAGACCATAGCCTGATGACATTTTAGAATTCTTCCTCTGGATTTTCATGAATGACGTTTCAGTGTTTTTCAAAATAACGTTGAAATTATAGCTTCATATATTGCTTCATATAGCTTTATACTGTTTATGAAAAATCTGTAGGTTAGTTCATCAGGAACAAAATTCTACCAGTTTTTCTGTTTCTGGACAGTACAGTTCCAAATCTCTTACTTCCACAGTGGTTCATTCTAAAGCCTGGTTTAGGTCTGGCTTGTTAGCTTTGTTTTTTGCTTTCTTCTGAAGTATGATCTGTAATTTTTAGAAGACACTGAAAACTCATGAATATTCCTGCTGCTCAAAAAAACTGAGTAATTTAACAATGTGTGGTTTAGTAAGATGAACATTTCAAAATACCTGTTTCCCAAGGCTTTGTTTTTTGTCGTTCTTTGCTTCCTGTCAGGATTGTACTCCTAACCAATTTACCCAACCTACAAACTCTAAAAGCATCTGCAGTAAGCTCTTCAATCTTCTGCTCTCTTGGATACAGAAATTGTGGTACATCTACACAATGGAGTACTACTCAGCTATTAAAAACAATGAATTTATGAATGTCTTAGGAAAATGGATGGATCTGGAGAATATCATCCTGAGTGAGATAACCCAATCACAAAAGAACACGCATGGTTATGCACTCCCTGATAAGTGATTATTAGCCCAGAAGTTCGGAACATTCAAAGTACAATCCACAAGTCACAAGAAACTCAAGAAGGAAGACCAAAATGTGGATACTTTATTCCTTCTTAAAAGGGGGAGCAAAATACCCATGGAAGGAGTTGCAGAGACTAACTATGGAGCAGAGACTGAAGGAAGGGCACTTCAGCCTGATATAGCTGTCTCCTGAGAAGCTCTGACAGTACCCAACTAATACAGAAGTGGAGGCTCACAGCCATCCATTGAACTGACTACAGGATCCCCAATGAAGGACTTAGAGTAAGGACCAAAGGAGCTGAAGGGTTTGCAGCCCCTTAGGACAAACAACAATATGAACTAACTAGTACCCTCAGAGCTCTCAGGGACTAAACCACCAACCAAGGAGTACACATGGTGGGACTGATTGTTTTGGCAGCATGTGTATAGTAGAGGATTGCAAAGTCGGTCATCAATGGGAGGAGAGGCCCTTGGCCCTGTGAAGGTTCTATGCCCCAGTGTCGGGGAATGCCAGGACCAGTAAGTGTGAGAAAGTGGGGTGGCAAGTAGGAGGGGGGTGAATAAGGGTTTGTTCTTGTTTTTTGGGGGGGGGGGTTTGGAGGGGAAACTGGGAAAGGAGAAATCATATGACATGTAAATAAAGAAAATATCTAATAAAAATGTTTGTGTACAATTTTTTCCCACAACTTAGTCTCAAAACACAATTATTTCACAAAATTCTGCTGTTTGGTGCCCTTCTTGATGCTATTTAACAAAATGAGTCCTAAAATTAGTTAATAATTGAGAACTATTTTCTTCTTCTAACATAGATTTACAGCTTTGGATTGTCAAACCATAGTTTAAAATTTAAGAAAGTATCAAGGCAAAAAGAGAAAAATACATAGAGTGTAACCTTTTTCTTATTAAGGGGAACATCTTTATTTTTTATAGATAAAATAAGATGTAGGTTTTCTTTCATTTTTATTTTATTAACCAATCCATTATTTGCATATCAAATGACAGGCCACTTCCTGGTTACCCCTACACACACACCGCATCCCACATCTGCCCTCTCACCTCTCCTCTCTCCCCTTCGCCTCTCTGAGGGTGCTCCCCTACCCACTTACCTGCACCTGCCCCACCGCTCCAGCATCCCACTATGCCAGGGCATCAAACCTCCACAGGACAAAGGGCATCCCTTCCCATTGATGTCAGACAAGGCCTTCTTTCTAATCATGTAAGGCTTTAGTGTTTGAGAACTGAGCAAAAACATAGAAATGACTGTATTAAAACAAATAAAAATATGGCAAAGAGAAACTTGGTGCATAATGGAATAATGACTAAAAGATAAAATGGATATTTTACATTAGTTTCAATTTTAGAAGTAAAAAATGAGAAAATATGAGAGGAGAAAAACAATCCAGTATAAATGCCAGAATAATAAAAATAGAGTTTTTGTGAGAATATTGGTAAAGGTTATGAAAATCTTTGATATGTCTATGATATACAGAAATATAAAATGATGCAAAGTGAAAAGTTCTGTGTTAAGTCAAAGGTAGATTAGGAGGATAAATTAAAAATAAGTCCATGAAATTCATATATACTTGCTGTGTCTTAAAGGCTGCATTTTCAAAATATTATTTTCAGAAATGTTAGAACACTCCAATATTGACTGCAGTACTTTCGTTTCTTCTATTTTTAATTGAATTTCACCTAAAATGAAAGGCACACATATGTTTTAGTAGTTTGCAATATATAAATTATGGCCAACCCCAAATGGAAAACAAAGTACATACTTGGATCTCTGTTCTTGCCTACTTTGAGTAGGATTACTGTTCTATTTTTAAGTCCCATTTCTTCACTGAAAATGACAGCTCAAGTTAGAAAGGCAAAGCGTGCCTCTGGGAAGGACGTGGCCTGGCCCAAGGGTCAATGCGTGCCGAGTATACAGGAAACCATGGCAGATAGTTTACAATTCTTTGGGTTTTATTTTTATTTTAATTTTTGTTTACTTTACATCCTGTCCATAGTAGTTTCCCTTCCTTCTCCTCCTCTCAGTCTTTCTTCCCTAGTTATCAACCCCCAGACTCCACACACACTCCTTCCTTTCTCTTCCGAAAAAGGCAGGCCTCCCATGGACATCAACCAGCCTTGGCATATCAAGTTGCACTAAGACTAGGCGCATCTCTTCCTATTGAGACTAGACAAGGCAGTAAGCTTTGAGGAAATGGTCCCAAAGGCAGGTAACAGAGTCAGAGGCAGTCCATGTTCCCACTTTTAGGAAGACCTAGATACACAGCTGTTCCATATGTTTAGAGGGCCTAGGACAATCTCATGCATGGTCTCTGGTTGTCAGCTCAGTCATTGTGCCCTGGTTAGTTAATTCTGTAGATTTCTTGTGATGTTCTTGACACTTCTGGATCCTACAGTACTTCCTCTCTTCTACAGGATTCCCAAAACTGCCGAATGTTTGGCTGTGGGTCTCTGCACCTGCTTCCACACCTGGTTGAAGTCTCTCTGATGACAGTTAAGTTAAGCTCCTGACTGAAAGTACAGCAGAATATCATTAACGTGTCAAGATGGGCTCATTCTCATAGCATGGGTCTCAAGCTGGACCAGTCATTGGTTGGATATACTACAATTATTTTATTGCATGATCATTACTGGTTTTTCTGCTGGAAAGTATTTTAACTATTACAAAGGAAATGGCAGACTGTGATTGATGCAGAATATTCCCCAAGTTGTGTTCAGAAGTAGCTTTTTAGATTGTAACAATTATAAAACAGGGTTTCTCAAGCAAATACACTGAAGGCAAAGGGAGTTTTAATAAGTTATGTATTAAGTCCATTGTTTATAACTGCCTGTCCAGCCAGCCATGCAAAAACTAAGTCAGGAAAATCATGAATTTGAGGATAATTGAAGGTACTTAAGCAGTCCAGGTCTCATAAAACAAAACACAATCAAATACACATGCAGTCATATAAATGTAATAATATATAACATAAATATTACACAAATAACTTCAAAAACAAATAGGTATTCACATCGCTTAGAAGTAAAAATATAAGATTTTAAGCTTAGAGATGATGGTAATTCTATTTTACATATGTATCAGTGATAATCAACTGTTATATTAGTGATACTCATTTAAATATGAATAGCACAGTAATTAAATCTGTTAGTTCTGTTTCGTTCAGTTAACAATGTCTGGTCAAGTCTCATCTGATCATGCATCTTAGGTTTAATTATTTGATGAGTTATATCAGTCTAGTACACCTGTCGACAGATAAAAACTGTCACTGCTCTTATCATGTTCTGCATTATGTGTGCAACATGATGATTATCAACTTTATAGAAACAGGGAGGATTCCAGATCTTCTGACCTTGTAAACACCAAATTTGAACTTACTATTAGAGAGGTTAGAAGAAAAATCAGTATTCAATATCATTACTTAGCACAAACTAATTCTTCATTGTTTTGTTTACTTTTATGTACAAAATATCCACTTCAATGTATACTTATTTATGTGTTTATGTGTTAATCTGTGCCTATATACAGATAGGTAGTAAGATGAAGATAGATACTAGATGGTAGATAAATATATAGATAAATGAAGATTGATGCATAAATAGATGGAAAGCTTATAGAAAGTTTTATTTTGACACAGTGTCTCTGTATGTAGCTCAGATTGGCTAGATCCTGCGATCTGACTGCCCGTACCTCCCAAGAGCTGGGATTATGGGTGTGTAAATTTATCCCAGCTTATATTGTTTTTAATTAAGTACAGATAGTTTATTTCTGAGGTATCTTTAAACAGATTTAATTACTTAATGAATGACATTTCCCATCCTGTTTTATTATTTGAATAATGGTTCTAGTTTAATGCTATAGCCAGTACAAGTGTTTTGCTTGTATTATGGATACATTTTAGAGCAAATATTTTTATACACCATAAACTAATAAATTAATTAATTTCTCTAGTTCATTTGTGTATATTACAAAATTTACATGTTGCAAAACAAACAAACAAAAAGATCAAAGGTCTCAAACTTGGGTTATTTTATATGAAAGGTAAATTTATTTAATTTAAAAAGAAGACTTAGAAAGTGCTCCTTAGGAGATAAATTATTCTTAGTTCCACTGTAGGTTCAGATTGTTTTCCTCAAACACAGATTACACACATAATCTCCTTTGAACTTTATTTTATAGATATTTTAGTATGTCATTGGATAACCATAATGAAGTTGTGAATACTACTTGGCTTAGTAACAACAGAGATTGATCTCTGATCATCTGGATGTTAGGAGTCCAAGGTTGAGGGGATCCAGCATGGTCAGGTCTGCTGAGACTGACTGCAGCCTGTCAACCTGACATTTTCTTATGTAATTGAGAGAATGATAGAGAGCTCTGTGTAGTTCTGTTTTATAAAGGTGGTGATTCTATCAGTGAAGATGCCTTATTCTAATCCTAGTCACCTCTTCAAGCCTTTCACCCCAGTACTAGGACACTGGAGTTTAGGACATCAACCTATTAATTTTAGGGGGATATCTAAAATCATTTTATCACAGTCAAAAAGGATTCTATTTCCAATTTTTGGTGCCAATAATTTTGATTTCATGAGTGTTCACTTTTTGTTCACTTTATTTCATTTCATAAAAAAGTCTGAATAAATAGTGATGAAAAGTGAAAGCTCACCTACAGCATAGCTCTATGCCATCACAAAACACTTAGGTGTTGGTGTATAGTTATAATTACTGAAATATATTTCTGCAAATATATTGGTGCTGAGCAACAAAAAAGCCTCTTTAATGTGTGTGTGTGTGTGTGTGTGTGTGTGTGTGTATATGCCTGTTTGTATGTCTGTATGTATGTATATGAGAAGCTTATGCATACAGCTTAATGAGGGATGTTGAAGATGTATTATATGTTATTTAGATATAATATTAATTTTGATACAATACGAAAGTTCAAATTTTAAATGTTTATATTCCATCGTTTCTCAGTTATCAGCAATGGGTTCATGATTTACAATATATTTTCACATTTCTAAAAACATCATTTTAAGTTTCATAAAAGAACTTTAGCTATTTTATCATACAAAATAATAATTTATACATTTTATATCCCGATCAGAGCTCCCCTCCCTCCTCTCTTCCCAGTCCCACCCTTACAAATCTCTCTCCCCATTGATTTTCCCCCTTCTCCTCAGAGGAGAGCCCCTTTGGGATGCCCACGTATCCCTGGGTTATCTATTCCCAATAGGACTAAGCACAGTTTCTCTCACTGATGCCCAACCAGGCAGTTCAGTTAGTGGGAAGGGGATCCAATGGCAGGGAACAGAGACAGAGACAGTCCCCATTAAACATGTTAGGGGACACACATGGAGACCAAGCTGTACATTTGATACAAATGTGTAAGGGTCTACCTTTGCACAAAACTGGACTGGGCTTCAGGTGATGTTTAGCTGTGGATCTCTGTGTTCGCCTCCATTCACTACTGGATGAATCCTCCCAGGAGACGGTTACGCTAGGTTATGCTAGGTTCCTGTCTGTAAACATAGCAGAGTATTGCTGATAATGCCAGCGGTTAGCTTTCTCACAGGGAATGGGTCTCAAGTTGAGGCAGTCATTGTTTGGCAGTTCCCTCAGTCTCTTCCCTATCTTTATCCCTGCACATCTTGTAGCAATAATGGCTCATGCTCTGAGATAAAAAGTTAATAAATGGAACCTCTAGAAACTGAAAAGCTTCTGTAAGGCAAAGGACACTATTAATAGGACAAAAAGACAGCCTAAACAGGTTGGGAAAGGATCTACATCTGACTCCAACTGACAGGAAAAAACATTTTAAACTACAGAGTTAACATCCAAAATTCTATAAAATCAAGAAAAATATACCCACTGTTGGGATTAATTTACTTGAGTTTCTGTTTGAAGTAATTGCTGAAATTAATTTAAGTACACATCATATAACTGGTTACAAATGTTTTAAAAAATAGAGCTAAGCCATTGATCCCTGTCCCTATTCATTTTATATGTACAGAGGAAAAGAAAGAAAATAATTTGGGATCCTTTTTTAGTGCATATTCTTGCTCATACACAAAATCTAGGCAACAATATGTGTATACATATAAACAAGGACAGCACGTAGAAAAGAGAACATGTGTCAACATGAGGAGAAGAGGCCAGAGTGAATGGACAGTTATGAAAGAGGCTATAAAGCTAATTGTATAGTTCTAAATATGTCATGGATTTTTTATTTTTGGTAGTAGCTACATAAAAATACATTAAATAGTCAAAGGATAGACTCCAATGTGAATCTCCACAGATTCAAAATGACTGTTCTTACTATATGAGTTTTCAATGAGTTATGGAATTTTGGTCTGGTTAATTGTGGAGTATTTTTTTATTTTTAATATAATAATTTTTAATGGATATACTTAGAGTTCATGCTGATAATCCTGAATATGATTTCCTTCTAGTGACAATAATCATATGTGAATGTACATTGTTATGTATAATGTCATTCAAGGTCCCAGTGATTAGGATGTGAACCTCTATAGCGGTTGATCATCAATCTATCTTAAATGCTATGATTCTCATTAAGGATATTATATAGATTTTTACCTTATTTTGTACTCAGGAAAAATGTAGATAGTTATGCAATACACATTCACATTCATACAAACACACAAACACACACACAGAGCAGGGGATTATCTAATATCAGAAATGGTGCTATCCAATGGAGTAATTCCTAGACAAAACATTCAATTGAACAATTGAAATACAGCTAGTCAGAATTATGAAATGCTGTAAATATAAAGTGAATCATAATTGGAAGTTTGGATAGAAGAAAAAGTATAAAATGTAGTCTTTTGATTGATAACAGTTATAAATTATATTTTGACTATAGATATTATATGTAATAAGAATTTTCAAGTTTCCATGTTTAAGTATTGCCACTACAAAATTTAAAGTTACATCGTGTTTAAAATTCACTTGAGTGAGGTCGTACTCCTGTGGAATATGTATAAGTTTAAATCTCTTCATCTAAGAGAGCAATGTTTTCTTACAAATAAATAATTTAAATTCCTGAAAGTCATACAGCAAGTTAATTAAATACCCCATTTTATTATTCTATGGCAGTACCTTGCACCATTATAATTCATATTCATCCTAATTGCTCACTGCTGCTCTAGTCTGTTTCACAGCAACAACACAGCATCTCCACCTGTGCAGTAATTAACCAGCTCTTGCTGCTTCAGCCTCCGTAAACTCCTAATTCTAGGCACCCACAGGCACCACAGACTCGTACCCTCCTAGTTCTGATCAAGATTCTCACAAAGATAATTTGTAGGGAAAGGGTAAGTAGCAATCTTCCAGAACAGACAAAATAAAGCTATTTTGAGGTGTCTGGCATTGTCTTGTAATGTGCTGAGGGTGGTGAGTAAATGAGGGAGAACGATTATAATGGAGAGGAAAGAGGAAGCTGTGAGGAAGGAGGAGTCTTTCAGTAAAGGGCATTTGAGGTTTCAGACTCCTGTTTTGTTCTGAGACAATAGAAGTGTAATCCCAGGACCAAATCTGAGAGTTTTTGTTGTGGTGAATGTATATTCAGGGGGAGAGAGGAGAAAAAACTACTGATGTTTCTGAAGCACACTGTTATGTCAAATACTATATATAATATCCAAATGTATGTTGTATGCTCTATTGTATATGTATATACTAACTTTAATGTTTGCATATATGTGAGTAAGAGTTTGTGAGAATGGATAATGATGATGAAACTAGTTAGAAGATCCCCAGAAAAAAAAAAAGGTGATGAGAAGCAGGGGAATGGAAAGGAAGCTATCATGGTTGGGAGGGCACACTGGAAGGAAGATGAAAGGCTCAAAAGGAGGGAGAAGAAAAACAAGAAAATCAAAACGTATCTTAAGAATGCCATAGTGAAAAATAATTCAGTGTAAACTAATAAATAAATAAGTAAATGGTTACAAATGCAATATGTACTATAAGACTACATTGTGCAGACAAAATTTGAGTGCCAGTAAATGATATGATTTAAGGTCACACAACTAGTATGTTTCACAGCAAACAGGACTCATTACATTATTGGAAGATAACCTTACTGAGTTGAAAAAATAGAAAATAAGGATATATCTGGAGGGGTGGGAAATTGACATATAATGGGATAATATTAGAAGATGCTGATAAATAAATGACGGGCTAATATGTGATCTGAGTGAAGGGAGGAGGCAAGCTAGGCATGTGTTTTCACATCAAACAATACTTGACAGCTTTAGAAGTATCACACTGAAAGCCTCATATGAAATAGCACAGCCCTTAACACCACCATAGACAAGGTTGTACAAGACAACGTTGTAGGAAATACTACTTTTCTTAACATTTGTGTTTAGTCATTATTATTGTGTAATTATTTCCTATTCCTCATTAAAATAGTCATGCATTAAAAATTCATAGTCATTAAATACTTTCTGTAACTTGGAGATTCTGCTGTGTTCCTACATTGTACTAAATTTCATCATCACAAATACTTTAAGAGATACTACAAATGCAATAAACCTTTTATAGATGAAAAGAATAAGGTTCAAGGAGATCAAATAACTGCTAAGACTCACACAGACAAGTGGCAGAGCTGGGAATTACATAGCAATGTTACTACAGAGCCTACTACAGTAATACAAAATTATCATATCACACAAGACAATCTAACTTCAGAGTAAGATGAAAAATTGGATCTATGTTAATAATTGTGTACATATATTTCACCATGGCCACCAAGATTAAGGACTTAGTTTTTCTTCTGTGAATTTTATAGTTACCCTGTAAAATATATAACATGGTTTTTGTATTGATGACATACTGAAGGCAATCAATTATTCCTTCCATGTGCTGATTATAGACACTGAAAATGATGAGAACATTGTGTTTCAGTGGATTAAATCTAGATGACATGAGACAGGTTCTCTAACAGAATCTCATAAATAAATTCTTAACCCAATGGCTCCCAGTATCATTCCTTATTGTGAATAAATGAATTAGCAATGTAAAATGTCTTCTGGGAAGAACATTGAATCAAGACTAAGACAACTGTCTTCTCAAGTTTATCATAGTGAAAATACCTAGTTCCGAAATATAAATTGGTACATCATTGAATATTTCTTTCTTTATTTGGATCTTTGAAGATTTTTAAATCAAAGTTTGGAGAATTAAGAGTTGCTAAAAATGAGATAGGGTGGTGGTAATAGTGTTTTTTTTTTTTTAAAAAAAAGAAAGAATGGTATTTTCTAGTTCCATCCATTTGCCTGCAAAAACTCAGAATGTCCTCATTCTTAATAGCTGAGTAATATTCCATTTTGTAAATGAACCACATTTTCTCTATTCATTCTTCTGTTGTGGGATATCTGGATTGTTTCCAGCCTTTGGCTCTTACAGACAAGGCCACTATGAACATAATGGAACATGTGCCCTTGTGGCATGGTGGGGCATCTTTTGGGTATATGTCCAAGAGTAATATAGCTGGGTGTGCAGGTAGTTCTATTTCCAGTTTTCTAAGGGACCTCCAGATTGATTTCCAGAGTGGCTGTACCAGTTTTCAATCCCATCAGCAATGGAGGAGTGTTCCTTTTTCTCCACATTCTCCCATACATGTGCTGTCACATGAGTTTTTGATCGGAGCCATTCTGATTGGTATAAGTTGGAATCTCAGAGTCGATTTGATTTGTATTTCTCTGATCACTAATGACTTTGAACATTTCTTTAAGTGCTTCTCAGCCATTCGAGATTCCACTGTTGTGAATACTCTGTTTAGCTCTATATCCCATTTTTTGATTGTGTTGCTTTGTTTCTTTGTGGTTAGCTTCTTGAATTCTTTATATATTTTGGATATTATCCTTCTATCAGATGTGGGGTTAGTGAAGATTTTTTTTCCCAGTCTGTATGTAGGTTGCCGATTTGTCCTATTGACTATGTCCTTTGCCTTACAGAAGCTTTCCATTTTCATGAGCTCCTATTTATCAGTACTTGATCTTAGAGTCTGAGCCATTGGAGTTCTCTTTAGGACATTTCCCTCTCCATCCTCTGTGCTAATGACTTCCAGGTTATTTCCCGTGTTCTCTTCTATTTAGTCAATGTATCTGGTTTTATGCTGAGGTCCTTGATCCACTTGGACTTGAGCTTTATGCAAGGTGACAAATATGTGTCTATTTTTATTTTTCTACATTCAGACTGCCAGTTAAACCAGCATCATTTATTGAGAATGTTTTCTGTTTTACACTGTGTATTTTTGGCTTTTTTTGTAAAAGATAAATTGTCTGTAAGTGTGTGACAAGATTTTCAAGTCTCTCAAGAAAGAAATCGAAGAAGACTTCAGAAAACAGATAGATCTCCCATGCTCATGGATTGATAAAATTAACATAGTAAAAATGGCCATCCTACCAAAAGCAATCTGCAGATTCAATGCAATCCTCACCCAAATTCCAACACAATTCCTCAAAGACATGGAAAGAGCAATTCTTAAATTCATCTGGGAAAAGAAAAAATTCAGAATAGCTAAAACAATTCTTTTATTTTATTTTATTTTATTAGATGTTTTCTTTATTTACAGTATCTCCTTTCCCAGGTTACCCTCCAAAAGAAAAAAGAAAAAGAAAATAAAATAAGAAAAAAATAAAAATAAAAAAACTAAAACTAAAACAATCTCCTGTTCCCTCCCCTCTCACGCTCCTCACCACCCCACCCTCTTCCACTTCCTGGCCCTGGCATTCCCCTACACTGGGGCATAGAACCATCACAGGGTCAAGGTCCTCTCCTCCCATTGATGATCGACTTGGCCATCCTCTGCTATACACATGCTGCTGGAGCCATGAGTCCCCCCACGTGTACTCTTTGGTTGGTGGTTTAGTCCCTGGGAGCTCTGAGGATACTTCATTCCTTCTTAAAAGGGGGAACAAAATACCCATGGGAGGAGTTGTAGAGGCTAACTTTGGAGCAGAGATTAAAGGAAGGACAATTCAGGGACTGCTCCAACTGGGAGTCCTACCCATATTCATTCATTAAATCTAGACACTATTGTGGATGCCAACAAGTGCTGGATGACAGGAGCCTGAGATAGCTGTCTCCTGAGAAGCTGACAGTACCCAACTAATACTGAAGTATAGACTCACAGCCAACCATTGGACTGAGTACAGGCTCCTCGATGAATGAGCTAGAAAGGACCCAAGGAGCTGAAGGTTTTGCAGCCCCTTAGCATGAACAACAGTATGAACTAAGTAAAACAATTCTTTTTGTTTTTTTTTACTTTTTTTATTAGATATTTTCTTTATTTACATGTAAATTTCTTCTTTCCCAGTTTTCCCTCCAAAACACAAACAAATAAAACAAACAAAAACAACAAGAACAAACCCCTGTTGCCTCCCCCCTTCCCATGCCTGACACCCCACCCTCTCTCACTTATTGGCCCTGGCATTCCCCTACACTGGGGCACAGAATCTTCACAGGGCTGAGGTCCTCTCCTCCTATTGATGATCAAATTTGCTATCCTCTACTATACACGTGCTGCCAGAACAATCAGACTCACTATGTGCAGTCCTTGGTTGGTGGTTGAGACCCTGGGAGCTCTGAGGGTGCTAGTTAGTTCATATTGTTGTTCGTCCTAAGGGGCTGCAAATCCCTCAGCTCCATAGGTCCTTCCTCTTGGAGCAGAGTCTGAAGGAAGAACAAGCCAGCCTAAATATAGCTATCTCCTGAGAGGCTCTGACAGTACCTGACTAATACAGATGTAGAGGCTCACAGCCATCCATTGAACTGAGTACATGGTCCCCAATGAAGGAGTTAGAGAAAACAATTCTTAAGAATAAAAGAACTTCTGTGGAAATCACTACCCTTACCTCAAGCTACGCTACAGAGATATACTGCATGGTATTGGTTCAGAGACAGACAAGGTGATCAATGGAATAGAACTGAAGACCTAGAAATAAAAGCATTCTACTGTTTTTTTATTGACCCTTTCAGTCAGGATTCTTTTCTGATGAGATATAAAGTGATACCGTTTATCCTAATATATTTAATCTTAAACTAGAAACAATGACAGTATGATGTCCTTTCTATCATATTCTGTCAATATAAGTACATTAAGCAAACAATTTCCACAAGAAGAGTGTCAACCAGGCTCAATTCAAAATACTTTACTCTGCAACCATCTATAGTTTTATACATTCTCTTTTTTTTCAGAATCATATTCAACTTTTTACCTCTTTTTCTAGTGTCAATTTTTCTTAATGATGATAATGATGACTATTTTGTGTGTGTTTGTGTGCATCTGTGTGCTTGGGTGCCAAGGTCAGAGAAAAACATTTGAGAGCTATTATATATATTCTTATACTCTGGGTTCTAGGTATAAAACTCAAGTCATTGGACTGCAGAGCAGGTGCTCTCAAAACATTTTGCTCTACTTTATATATATATTTAAATGTTGACTTAGGTAACATGCTTCATTTGTGTGTTGATTTTTTTTTTGGTGAACTTTTATCCCTTCTCACCTAAATTTCCCTTCTGTAGTCTGAAATAAGCTACCCTTGTCCTTGTGGTTTTCAGTTTTTGCTTTCCCCCGATGAATCCATTATTATTTTAGATTGGATGCTTTTATTTGTTAGTTTAAAGCCCCTATTTTCTTGAAGCATGCATTTAAAGATTAATTAACTAAATAAGTGCTTCATGTTTTCATGGGTTTTAACATTCTTGAGTTGGTATACACAATTTATGTTTAATACATTTTTATTTCTCCTTAAATTTTTTCATTTGAGATTTACAATTTTCTTGCTCAATATCTCAGTAGACTTGAGTCATGAGATTTAAAACAAGTTTGACAGTCTGATCTTTGTGGCCTACTTTCCCCATTATTACCAGTGTTCTGCATAGTAATGAGACTTGATCTAGTGAGTGAAAAATTTAAAACTTCATATACATGAAGTTGTTAGATAGTTTATTCTCCTTTGATAATGAACTTCACCTTCCATTTTCTATTCTTTCGATAACTTCATTTAACAAATACCAGTTCTCCTAATTAAATCATTCATTTTCCACTTATCTTTTCATGCATATATGTTTTAATATGACATATGTAAAAAACACAGACTTTAGAATATAGCTGACAACATAGTTTATAATCTAATTACTAAATGAGGATTCTTGTACTAATTACACAAAATAAGAAATAGGATATATAATATACTTTAGAAGCTGTTAGTGTTACAATGAAATTTTAATCCACTGTAAATCACATGTTAAATAAGCTTGGCTATTCTAAGTTAAGTTGCCTTCCTTTATTCTTTCTCAAATATTTTATTTGAATACTATACTTTTTGCTCTGATTAATTACTTTCCTAATACTAAATTAAGAATACATTCATTGTGTTTTTCTTTCTTTTGACATTTCCATAAGCTATTGGCATCAAAACACATGAGTGAATTGTTTTTAATTTTATTTTTATAGTATTTAAATTTGAATGCAGATTGAACAGTTTCCTTCTGGCTTGCCTTCTAATAGTGTAGCAGAGTGTGGTGACTAGATCTGCTTTATTAAACTGGAAATACATTTGCTAGAATTTTGTTCTTCCTCTTCTTTCATGAAATGACAGATACCAAGGGAAATATGCATAGAATTTTAAAAGGAATGAGACTTGAGGTTGTATTCGGGTGCCACTCAGCATTACAATTTGCACATATTCTGGCTGATAGCTTTACTCATATTGATCACATTGCTGGACTCCAGTTCTTCCAATTTTTGCAAATCATCCTCTTTGATATTCTTTGAATCAAACCAGAAGCATGGAAACACCATCACTAGCTAGATGTATAGTATGCTAGAGTGGGAGAGTGGCAGAAATGGACTCCTGTGTATCCTCCATGTCTCAGTCTGATGTATAGTATGCTAGAGTGAGTGAATGGCAGAAATGGACTCCTGTGTATCCTCCATGTCTCAGTCTATCCTTGTGTGTCTGATTAATTTTATTTTCCTCTGCTTTGGGAGTAGATGCTAAATTCACAGTTATCATTCACGCTAATTTAATGACTTCAGATATACCACAAAACACACAGTGGCTTTTCTATTCTCTTCCCAAATTGCCTAAATTCTAATTCCATAATATTCCTCATGAATTTCTCTTACAGGCAGTAACAAGATGGGAACTCAAATCATAAGAGCACCTTTATCTCAAGCTTCCATTTAAAATTCTTTATGATTTTATATTTAATATTGATTCAGTGAGAAAACTTGATGGAAGAAGAAACATGAGATGTCTCACAGTTCCTTGACTAACCTGCATCTTTGTCTTCTTTGGATGAAATCTTGGGTGTTTCCTTCCACTTGTCTGTACAATAGCAAACTCTGACCCTGAGAGAAATCCAGATGTATGTGTAAGAGTATGGCATAAGTGTGGTTTATACAAATGTTCTTTATGCATCACCTAGCTCACAGGACTTGCCTGTACTCACCAATAAGTGTTCCATTTCTTGGTAAGTAGCAAATTCAACAGAAAGCAGGATGAATAAGTGAGAAACAGCAAATTCAGAAAATAGTTAAGCCCTTGTCCCTGCTTTGGAGCACTTCAATTTTCATTGGATCCCCCAAGAATTTAATTTCTATAATGAAACCCACATTACCTGTAGCTCTTAAGTTTGTCTGCTTCTGTTATGCAACTATTATTCAACAGTATAATGGCTCCTACAATGTGGTTGCTGATAGAATTTGTGTATAGTACTTTTTGACTTGTGAATTATACAAAAATTTTAGCTGATTGTTCTAATGTGTCTATTATTATCTGAAATTTGAAATTCTCCTCAAGTCCAAGTTGATAAGTTGTATCTTTCTAATATATGCATATTTTACTGGTTTCAACTGAGGTGATACAACCTTCTCTCTGAGATCTGTATTATCTCTGCTTTTGTTGTCTTTGCTTCCAATGGGTTTGCTTGTATGGGTATCGCTAGGGATTTGCACACCTGTCAGTCATTTCAAAATGCTATCATCCCTCATTGCTGACTTTTTTATCTTGTTTCTTAGTTTATTAATTCTGATTCTTATTTGTTTCTGTGTTCTTTGCCTATTCTCCTTATTTTCATTTTAATTTAGTTTGAACCTTAGTAGTGTGAACAATTTGATATATAATTTGACATCTAACAGTTTAATTTTAATGGATCTAGTTCACTATTCTATAAAGGTCCCCTTTGTAGAATATAACACTTTATAGTATATAAACAGGAGAAAGAAAATTATCAATAGCTTTTAATGCTTTCCCTGAAAGAAAAATTAACATATTTATAGACTGTTCACTGCATAATTAGAAACCTTTCCTCTTAAGGATTTTGGCTTCATTTCTTGTCTCCAAGAAACCTGAGAAGTTTAGAAATATATAGGTTAAACATAAGAATACGCCTCTTCTAAAGATCCTGAGTTTGGCTTTTGCTTATGTTTATTAGAACAGCTGTGTCAATGGGTGATCTTACTTTTTCAGATAAGGAAAATTTTAATTGCATTATTTGTAATTGTATAGACTGATAACAGAGATTAGAAGACATGAACTATAAACTTTGGAGTTAGAAATACTGAGTTCAAATTTATCTGCTACCTTTTAATGTCATAGGATACTGGGAAAATTATATTAATATTCAGCTATGATTAGTTATTAGTGTTACCTAAGGCTCATTGTTGAAGACCTGGAACCCAATGACATTTGAAGACTGGGTTAGTAATGAAGACCTAGAAGTAGAGAGAGGATATTTTAGGCCATGTCTTTAAGTGCTATGTCATATTCCTGTGAACTCCTGCTCCTTTGCTTCTTGGTCCTCATGAGGTGAGAAACTGTTCTGCTCTGAAGCTTGCCCATCAAAATTTTCTTCTCTCTCGTGGTTTAGGGAAAAAAAATCTCAGTGTTTAAGTAAATATATGTATGTACATGTTTATTTCATTCAAAATTGTCATTTGTCATTATATAAATGTGTTTCCCTGATGAGAGCTAGGATTCAAATTTCAGACATGGCAGTCTGTCATTACATGAATTCGGGTGAACTCTTTTGCTGTTCTTTTTTATGTATCTTCTCTCTGATTTCTTTATGTGGATGATTTGAGGAAATTAGTTGGGCACAACTAAATTCCATTCCTGTAACGGATTCTTTATCTGTTCCAGACCCTTTATTGCACCCAAGCTAACCATCTCATTATACACACTGCCAAGGTCAGGGAAAGGATGTCACACTCTAAAACCCATTGTTTTTCAAAAAAATTGCTAAACACACAATCTCTTTTTCTTTACATAAAACTACTACATATTTAAACTTCAAGTCCTATCAGTGCTGTATGGAAACTATGTGAAGTATTTTAAAGTTAGGTATTGATAGAGGTGTGCTTAGGATACACGCTAGCTCTTTCTTCAAAGCACAGAGGAAACCCATCCCCAGAAGGTATCAACACAAGTAAATACCTCCCTAGAGCTATAAACTTTTGATGTTTATTTCTGCCATGTTGTTCAACTATAGCCTTACTCCCATAAAATATGCTTTAAATATTATATTGTTCACAGTCTTATTTTCCTCTTCCTAGTACAATGGAAAAAATAAAACAATATGTACAGGCAGTGTATTGTCTACAACAGTTATGATCATGTTTATGAATGTGATGGCTGACAGAGGTTGGCCTGTGAAATTATTTTAAGTTATATTTTCCCTTGCTATTCTGTAATGGTCATAAATAGAAGCCCAAAGCCAAAACTAACATTTTTTTATCTTTTATTGCATTATGATGAGAAAAGTTACATGATTTCAATTTATCTGAATTTGTTAACATTTAAAAACATATTTTAACTAAGAATTGAACCACATTCTTGTTTCCCTTTTGTACCTCCGCTTCTCCCAGAGACCCCCTTCAATACCTACAATATCTTTTTTGTCGTATTCTTTAAAATTTATAAAATATTTTAACAATAAAAATAAGTATTATAAAAGTTTGTTGATATAAAACAATTTAAGTCTTATGTAGATGCTCATCTATAGCAAAAGTGAAAATACATTTTTCTCAGTATAAATTTTAAATAACTCCATTTTAATTGTATACTTTTTTTTCATTGTAATAAGGCTGTATTTCAATGACCCTCATCACCAAAGGATTTTACCTCCATTGTAGCTAATCTAAGAGTTGATAGTTCTGCTGCACTAAGAAATGAATTGTAGGCTCAATTTTTGGATACAGACTTCCTGCT
>NW_022196898.1:22742929-22744133 GCF_008632895.1 Mastomys coucha
TTGGTTCATTAGCTGTGATAATTTGGAAAAGCATTCATCTCGGAGAAAGAGTAACTTATAAAGTCCTCCTCTTCAAATTTGATACAAGAGTTACAAACATCAAGCAAAGCACTCAGTCTCTCTCTTTGTTGTTTTCTTACAAGCCACCTCCCTAGTTAATCATCTATGTTTCTTTTGGGTATATAAATACCTTTGAAATATATAAGCTGTTCTGAAAACCACAGTATAGTGTAAAAACATGAAATAAACAGTACTACTAATAGAGAGGCTGAAATAGGAGAAGCAAGTTTTCAAGACTAGTCCGCGCAGTCGTCTCGCCAGGAAGAAGACACACGGACACACTAGGTTCCTTCTGCAGTGACGACATTTACTGCCCTCTCCCAGAGGGAAAAGAGGTCGAGCCCAAAATCCGCACTGCTTATATACACCACAGCATGGCGTGTCTGCCCATGATTGGCTGTCCTCTCATTACCCTACGTAACGCCCCAGAATGGGCCGTGACATGGCGTCCTTTTCACACCATGCACAGCAAGACACTGTCACAAACAAGCTGAGAGTGTATATAGATTGTACAATGTTGGAGCTATTTCTCCAATTACCAAATTAGAGAGATCATTGGATGACAAAAAATTTACAATTCCTCATATTATTGGATTTCAATAATTAGGGTATGTTGGTAATTTAATTTTCAAATTAACATATTAAGAAAAAGTAATTATCACTTCCTGTTGTTTTTGTTGTCAGAGGTGGAATTAGGTTTGTGTGAATTTGTTGAAAGATTACCTTTTTGCTTCTTCTAGGGTGTAGTTTTGCTCCTTATGTTGATGTTTTCCATCTATTATCCTTTGTAGGGCTGGATTTGTGGAAAGATATTGTGTAAATTTTGTTTTGTTATAGAATATCTTGTTTTCTCCATCTATGGTAATTGAGAGTTTTGCTGAGTATAGTAGTCTGGGCTGGCTTTTGTGTTCTTGTGGGTCTGTATGACATCTGCCCAGGATCTTCTAGCTTTCATAGTCTCTGGTGAGAAATCTGCCATAATTCTGATAGGCCTGCCTTTATATGTTACTTGCCTTTTTTCCCTTACTGCTTTTAAAATTCTTTGTTTAGTGCATTTGGTGTTTTGACTATTATGAGACGGGAGGAATTTCTTTTCTGGTCCAGTCTACTTGGAGTTCTGTAGGCTTCTTGTATGTTCATGGGC
>NW_022196898.1:22745055-22752433 GCF_008632895.1 Mastomys coucha
TGGGACAGATGTTGGTTCCTGCTTACTTCTGATCCTGGGTATGTCAGAGCACCTGGGAGTGGAGCTTCCTCTGGGTGTTGTTGGCACCAAAACTAACTTTAAGTAAATGTTTTACAAAATAGTAAGAAACTGAAATGGTTGCAGTTCTATCACAATGAACATGTGGTTCAGATATAAAATATTAGTTAGAATTCTTGAAAACATTTTTTATATTTCTCTTGTACTTTCTCATTTGATTTTCTTTTTGTGTCATTAAATTTCATGTTAGGACCATACATAATTTTCTACCACAGTGTTGTTTATTTCTTAAGCAAATATGCTGTCAGCTGTTCAAATGACATGTTCTCTAGTATAAAGTCATTTTATATATAGGTAGGAGGTACAATATATAATATTTTACATTAAGAATCACAAATATTATTTGCATGATTTGGCTATGTTTAGGCAGCATTTATGAGGAAGCTAAACTTATTAACTGATGGAAGAGATAATTTATACTTTTGATATTTTGAAGCTAATGTTTCATTTCTCTATAAGTATGTCTTTCTTATTGAATATGAAAAACTTATCATTAAATGAATTAAAATTATAATCTATAAAACAGAAATCTGTACACTTAACATATCCGTTATTATGACGTGAAGTTGATTTTCTCAGTACTTATTTAGTTGTAAGATTTTTCTCAAGAAAAATTAATAGTTTAATTTCTTTGAAGATAATTGAAGTATAATTTAGTTTATTAAAAATGTGTAAGATAAAGCTGAGTATGGTGGCTCATGGTTTAAATCTCAGAACTCAGGATGTGGAGGTAGGAGTATTTCTATGAATTCGAAGCTACCCTAGTGAGTTTCTTGCCAGCCTGGTCAACACAGTGAGTGATAGCTTGGTCCAAATTAGGTGAGTTCATGCCTTATAACGGAATAAAAAACACCTAAATAATGTATTAAGAGTCAATAATATATGGGCTCTAAAATATAAGTAATCCCCAAATTTTGGTGTTAAAACTTAGAGACTTTAATTTTTTTTTAATTTTACTCTATGGTTATAAGCCTGTCTGGAATTCAAATTCCACCCCCCCTCTCTTTCTCTCTTTCTCTCTCTGTCTTTTATTTTTTAAGATATTTTCTTTATTTACATTTCAAATGATGTCCCCTTTCCTGGTTTCCTCTCCCCCCCAAAAAAAAGAAAGAAAGAAAAGAAAAAAAGAAAATAAAATCCCCTATTCCCTTCCCCCTCCCCCTGCTCACCAACCCACCCTCCCCTACTTCCTGGTCCTGGTATTCCCCTACACTGGGGCATAGAGACTTCACAGGACCAAGGGCCTGTTCTCCCATTGACTGACTAGGCCATCCTCTGCTACATATGCAACTGGAGCCATGAGTTCCACCATATGTACTCTTTTGTTGATTGTTTAGTCCCTGGGAGCTCTGAGGATACTGGTTAGTTCGTTATTTACTGAAAGTGAATGATCCCCTCTCACTTACTATTCATAATGATGCTTCTTTTGAAATAGTGGTTCTTTCTAAAATCTAAAATTTAAATCCATAAGTGTGCAAAAAAAATTGGAGGAACTACAGTGACAGTGTAACTTCTAACTATCACAAAGCATCGTGAAATCTCAATAGGGTAGCTGAATAAACTAAAATAGAAAATAACAGTTTCAGCTGACATCCCAATGCAGGCTGATGAAAGCTCACAGAACCCATCCCTAGATGAAGAGCACAAAAAATTAACATCTAAAAGATGATGAATTAGTCTTGGTTATCCACTACCCAACAGTCATCCCTAGAAAAACACATATTCAGGCAACTTTCAACAGTCCTCAGGTGATAGTTATGTCTTTATTCATTTACATGTATATAAGTACTAATAATGGTTAAAGAAAAAAAAGGCTGTGAATTTGGGAGGAAGGTAGTCAGAGAAGATTTATGATGGAGGAAAGAAATATTCTTGTAATTTTAATTTAATTACACTATTTCTTCCTCCCCTTTTCTCCCTTTCAACTCTCCCATATACCACTCTACAGCCTTCTTCAAATTTACAGACCTCTTTGTACAGAAATGGTTATCGCATGCCTATACGTGTAGGTATATAAATAGATATTCCTAGAGGTAACTTGTTTGGCACATATAATGTTTCCTGTATGTATGTTTTTATGGCTCACTATTTGGTACTGGAAAATCAGTTAATGTGCTACTCCCTGGTAAGGTCACCTCTCCCATTCCCAAGATTTTCTTGGTTGCCTCTAGTTCTTTGTTCAGGGTTGAGTGAGGACTTGTAGGGATTTCTTCATCCAGTTTGGCTTGTTTCTTGATGTCATCCTTCTTCAATACTTAATTTGAGCATTATATTGGTTAGAATTTTGGGGCGTAGTTTCCATATTACTAGGAGTCACAATGTCACAAACCTAGTTCCTGACCATCTAGCTTTTATAATCTTTCAGCCCCCCTTTTCACAGTCTTCTCTGATCCTCAGCTGCAGGATGTATCCATTAGACTTGGGGTCTAGGTTTTGATTGGTTATGGTTTTCTGTATTGGTTTCTGCCTGTTGCACAGAGAAGTCACTTTAAAAGCAAATTTTATAGATTTTGGATTAGGTATTATACTAATTTAACAACTGAGTGGTCATAGATTCCCCTCCACTAACCATGAATTAACTACTCTGAGTACTTGGCTGGGCTTCTGGCATCAGGCATGTCCTCCCTCTTGTTGAACAGGTCTTAAAGAGCTGTTAGTTACTACCAAGGTACGTGTGCAACTGCTGCACCTTTAGGGTTATTTGTCATACGGCTCATTGATTTCATTTATAGAGATCATAGAAGGCTATGAATTTTGGTTGCTTCCCTCCTTTGGAAGCTTGTATGGCACCTTCTGGTATGGTTGTAAGCTAGTGCTCTTGGTGGAGGCAGTCAAGTCAATTCCCTTTACATATGTACATAAGTAGTTTGAGTGAACTTTTCTTATCTGTGACAGTAGTCCTCTGTTTAATAGTTAAAGACCACTTCATAAAATTCTCAATACCAAAAAAGGGAAGCGTTCTTTTTCAGTTCTTTGCCAGAAATGTCCAAGAGACATCCCAAATCCTATAACCGATAGCTGCACCCTTGGCTATCTCCAGAAGTGAAATGGAGGTCCCTATTGCTAAAGATGCCATTCACAAACAAACAGTATAAGCAAAGATCAACTACTTTGATAATAGCTATTTACTTATAGATATGTATTAATCTGGACATATCATTTGTCTACTCATGCATTCCTAGCTATCTATCTAAACATTATCTCTCCACATAAGGTTTATGCTTTCATGAGAAGCAATTGCTTATATCATATTTATACCTAAGACACATTCTGCCTTCTTCGAAGAAGACCTTGCTAGGTATTCTTGGGTGTTTATCTAGTATTATTTAAAAATTACTAATTTGCAAGACATTAGTGTGTCAAATAAAAATTTAAAAATTTTTTAAAATGATCAGTTATAAACTATATCAACATAGACAATGAAACAACAGAAAACAATGTTGTTAAAATGTAAGTCTCATAGTAACTTAGTAATGAGAATCAGAAGTAATAATAGGAGATACTGATTTTCTGAAAATACAAACTGTCTGTAAATATTTTAAACATGAAAACAATTCCTGAAACTATAGTGCCCTTAATACTAAACTGCTAATGTTTGTGTTTGACATTAGTATGTGGCCTTTGCCTTAATAACAGTGATAGTGTTACGTCTTCCTCATCATAATGCTAATGACTACAATCATGGCTAACAATTGAGCTATGATTTACCACACATTTAAAACTATGAGTTTCCAATAACAATAATTTGAAGATTTTATTTCCTTTCCAAGTTTCCAATTTTGAATGTTACCCCTGCTCATGCGCTGAGGGTGTGAGGTTTATATTAAACATTGTACTTCTTTGATCACAATGTCACCCTTCTTAAAGCCGGCAGATTTCACGCCCTTGGATCCGTTATCTTTATCATGAGATACTGTATGAACACTATTCGCTCAAATGACTTGATAATTTTTAAACATTCATATTTAAATTAGCATTTCAAGGAGACTAATTTACCTGACAGCTTTTATTCTCTGTTATATACATGTTATATACATACAAAACCCCTTATAGTGATGACACCTCTGGTGCCTGACACTCAGATTGCTGAAAGACAGAGGTTCACTATACCTGCATGCTAGAGACCAGCCAGAGCAACAAAGGAAGATTTCCTTTTATTACAAACAAACATAACTAAACAAACAAAACTTACAATATACCATATTTTTCTTTGATTAATATTTAAATAATTGAGAATTGGCTTTACAAATATTGCATTAGTATATTTTGTGTTGCAGTAAGTGAATGCCAGACTAGATGATTTTTAAAAATTAGAACTAATTGTTCATTAGATTATAGTATTGAAGTCTGGAAAGCCCAAGAGTATGTTGTCTTTCTCATTAGCTGAGAAGGACTTTGTTGCTGGATCAAGAATAATATTTTTAATATTTCCAAAGACACTGTGGCATGGAATCTCAATGGTATCACCTCATCTAATACTCATTACCTCCAAAAATGTTTAGTATATCATTGGCATATTACTTTAAGGATTGTATTTTAATGAAATGATATTTGAAGAACATTTTCAAAGGTAGTGAAACATACAAAGAACATGAAATTCATGGAATGATATTCTTCTTCCTTTTCAAAAAATTGTATTGTTTTTATTGTATGTGCAGTGTGCCTGCATGCATGCTTTTGTGGGCATGTGTGTGAGTGTGCATGTGTGTCAGGAGCCATAATGGGATAAGCTAATAACTAGCAGATGATCATTCTGAAATGGCCTGCTTTGGATTATTATATAATCTGTGACAGGTGAGCTCTTATTAAGCAAGGCTTTAAGGGACTAATTTTAAGAAAGATTCCTGCTATTAGTATGCTTTTCCTGTATATATATATATATGTGTGTGTGTGTATGTACATATATATGTACATGTACATATATATATAATAATCACTAAGTAATAGCACACCCCTTTGGAGCAGATCTCTTCAGATCCACAAAGTTGTACTGTCTTATAGTGAAATTATATAGATATATAGGTGACTTAAGACTATATGATGATCCTATAAGAGTTCCTAACATTATTTCTGTGATTATTAAGCTTTTTTATAGTGGGACTGCTATTAGATCCTTTTCTGATAGTCAAAGCTGCAATGAAAACTGCCAGTCTCCCATGTGTCACCAGTTAATTGCTCTTAGATGGTAACCAGACTTTCTCCTACTCAGGGCACATTCCAAAAGGTTGTAAAACAATTAACCAAAGGTCATAAAAAGGGAGCTAACGATTTATTGAGAATATATCCACTGGGTTCATCTATACAAAACTTAATTTGTAACTTAGTTATGGCTTTAATCCTTTGGTGAATCTGTGGCGCTGAGACAGGTGATGGATGTTTAGCCAGATAATTACTCCTAATGGATTTACATGTAAACATTCTCTGTTGTAAACTTCTATTTCAATTTATGATTTCATTTTCTGTGTGAACTTTTGATGAACTTTTTAACATGCGATCATGTATTCTGAAAGAGGCTAAGGGCTGTGGACAAAGAAGTGTCAGAACTGGGGAACTGAGGTGAGAGAAACGGAGGTGAGGAGAACTGAGCTGAGAAAGGATCCGAGATGAGGAGAAGGTTTTAGTCAGAACACTTTTTATATTAGAAGGAGAATGCAGAATGGAATAACTTATTAACTATAGGTAATATAAAATAATAAGAGAGCGATGTTTAGAATGCAGAGGGAAAGAGGAAAAAAGAAGATGCTGCAGAGAGCAGAAGGAACAGGCAGGCTTCTCCTTACCATAGGATAGATCAGTTCCTATGGTAAAGACAAGGCAGGCTTAGACTTATTAAGAGAAACAAAGCTTTTTTCATATAAACATAGGTTTAATTCATTTAGCATTAAAAGGGTAGGAGCCATTTTTCATCCAGAATGAGTGAGTTCTTTCTGCACCGATTCTGGGTCTTTTACTCCATATGCATATGTAAGTATGGATGTGTGTGTAATTATATAATTTGAGAATGTATGCATGTGTGTGTGTGTGTGTGTGTGTGCACGCGCGTGTGTGTGCGTGTGTGTGTGTGTGTGTGTGTGTGTGTGTGTGTGTGTTTGTGTTGTAATTGTGAGGAGGATCTACCTATAGAGTAGAATTTTTTGCCTTTACCCACTTAGAGAATTTTTCCCTTTTCCCACTTAGGATCTTTCCAATTTTCCCCTTAGATAGCTTTCATAGGAGGCTTTTTACAACTTAGTAATAAATTCTATAATCACTTCTTTAAGTGTCTTCTCTTCCTGTGACTTCCGACTAGCAGCCTGAGAGTTAGAGCCCCGCAGTTCCTGCTGAGATAGAACAAAGGCTGCATTGCTTAATCCTCTGCTAGGCTACAGGTATTAATCACCTAAGCCAGCAGTCTTTTACCCTCAGAAAGAGCAAGAAAGATTTTTTAGGACCTTTTAGAAGTTATCATCAGGATTTGGTGATGGCTTTAAAGTCTGAGGGATTCAAAAAATGTAAATAATCTTCACTGGTAATTTTTACAGAGATTATTTCAAATTTGAAACCGAACTGTAAGAATTTGAAATTAAATTTTTCTTTCTGCTTAACAGATAATTTGGATCATTTCGTGCTTTGACTCATAAACTAAATTGTTGTCTAATGACTTTTAACCTAGGAAATAAACTACAGAAGACTCATGAGAATATTTCACACCTGACTCAGGAATTGGTCTTCTTGAACATCATTTCAAAAAGTGAACATGGATAGTGCACTTGCATGGAACCTCTTGTTCCTTAAGGATTGGAAGATTAATATCCTCTCCAACACCCCTTTGTATCAAGTAGTAAACTTTATTATTTAAAGATGTATGCAATGGATTGTAGCTTTTATTTTCCCAGAGCTAAGTAGTTAATCTGAGCCAAGCTAAAATGTGGAAATGTTTTAATCAAGACAATATTATTTCAACTCTGGATCCCTGTGAAGAATAGCAATTTTATGGCCAACTAAAACAATTTTAGTATACAATAGTTTCTTTTACATGGTTATTTCAGATGGTTATGGCAGAAAACACATTTCTGCATTACAATGTCTTCTAAATTTATTATTCCTTCTAGTTTACTGATTAAAGTCATAATAAAATATAACACATTCCATGACTATTGTATTGCTTAATGTCTTTGTTATATATATATATATATATATATATATATATATATATATATATATTAATTTTCAAACTTCTTTTATTTTTTTCTCCTTTTTTATTAGATATTTTCTTTATTTACATGTAAATTTCTCCTTTCCCAGTTTCCCCTCCAAAAAA
>NW_022196898.1:22752723-22765202 GCF_008632895.1 Mastomys coucha
ATGTGATTTAAAAACTATTTTCAAAATTACTTTTAAAATTACTAATATTTTAAAGACTCCATTAATATAACTTACCATTCTATTGCAAACACAATGACACCATTAATTTACATTTAATAAACAATAGCTTTATTGCTAGTATATTAAAATTTACTGATCTCAGATTTTGAAGCAGGTGAAGAAAAGACACGGTTCTCTCTGTGGCACTGAACATGTGTTAACATCATTCAACAAATATTAAACACTGGTAATTAGGAATTTTAATAGTAAGTATTTTGTGAGTTGTTAGCCTCTCTTTCTCTCTCTTTGTTCTCTTATGAATACAGTAAGGTATTGGGCATAGGGTTGTTGACTCCTTGAATGACAGCTGTCAGACCTGTCTAGAGCACTGGCTGCTTTGATGATAGTCAGGCAGCTTTCTGGATCAACCTGAAACAACACTTGCTTTTTTTCAGCACACCAAGAATACCTGGAGGAAGACCCCTTTCAATCACAACTGTTCACTACTGAGGCACAATTCTGAATTCTGGAGGCATCTATCCTTCTTTAATTGTTTCAATCAACTTTTGACAGTTTTTTAATTTTTTTTTATTGTTAAAATCCTAGCAGAGGAACACCTTCATACCTTCCCTTTCAGCCCAGCAGAAGGCTTGTGACTGCATTTGTTGCTGCAAACATAGTACTTCATATTCATAGGCACTGCTATGATTTGATACAAGTTTAATTTCTCATTTAAATTATATTTTCTTTATTGGGGGGAAACATAGCCCTTCATTTGCTTGAAGGTGTGCTATGATTGGTATGATCACATCTTATTGGCCATATAAGCAGAACATTTGGCTCACTTTATGAACTGGACAGTAGATATAGTCCTATGTTGCCCACTTGTATTGTCTCATCAAGATTAATAAAAGCATCATTCAAATGCTCTTTCCTTCCTAAATCTAGGTTCTAATTTTCAGTACAGAGAGCAGGCTAAGCAAGAGGAAGACAGAATAAAACTTTAGTGAGAAAAGCAGGGCAGGCTCAACAGTAGTAGTTTTTGTATTGTTAAAGTTGTAGTAGCTGGAGTTTAGGGAAACAGCTGATATACTACCAAAGATAATCAGAGGCAATAAAGACATCTGAGCAGTAAAGACCTAAAGATAAGAAATCACGTGAGTCTAGATTGCTGGAAAATATCCAGATACTCCTTGGGCAAGAGAATCAAAAGTCCAATATCTGGCCCAAGAACTAAAGCATTAGTTTCTTTTTAGGGCTGAGGATCTCAGTGTACTAACCTCAAGAGATATGCTATTGTCCCTGAAGGGATAGGGTCTTATACCTGAAAGCACTTTGAGAACATACCACTGCAAGTTGTCCAACTCAGCATCACAGAAGCTGCCAAGCACTAAGCCTCTGATAGTTAAAACTAAAGAAAAACAAAACAAAACAAAAAAAACAAAAACAACAACAACAAAAAAACAATCAGTACATCCAGTGATACTGGAGCTAGTTTTGAGGGGACTGGGACAGGGCTTACTACATGACAGGCTTCAATATGGCAGTTCAACAGACTAGGCCTAAATTTCTGTTTCCCAGAACTGGACAAGTTCAGACAAGTCAGTAAAACAGCTACTCCATCAGAAGCTGCGGCAAGAAGAGTCAGCAACAGTTTCCAGGTTTCCCTGGCAACAGTTTCCAGGCCTTATTCCCTCAGCAATGGTTATGGAATGTGCTCAGAGCCCTAGCCAATCCAAAGACAACTATACCCCTAGAGACAAACCCAACTAACCAAGATAAATTCCCTCTATGGAATTCTCCTAATCTGCTTTAAATTTGGCCTGTGAGCTTACCTGGGTGGCTTCATCTTAGTAAATGGTAGACCCTGGCATGCTAGACTACTGCAGAATAAAACAGTCTTTGCTTTTTCATACTATTTGAGTCTGAGGTATCATTCTTCTGTGAATCACTGAGCCTTATAGCTTCAGAAGTTAGGCCATAACCTTCTGGATCTGGGTGGATCTCAAGCACTGGAAAAGATTTTTACCCACAATTCTTATCAAGCCAGAGAAAAATAACAATTGATAACAATTGTTATCTGATTGATAACAATTATCCAAGGATCATGCCAGTTAACAATGATTATAATCATTTTTCTAAAGACTAAGGTTTTCTTCAAATTTTTTAAAACATAAAAGTATTACTGAAGTAAATATTAATAAAAATGCAAAATATTAAATAATGTTAGAATTTATAGCATACTTCTTTATTAAATGGTTTACATTAAAGAATAAGATCCAGTAAATTGTGTTAATTTGTACAAATATTTCATTTTTTTTCAAATATTTCATTTTTGATACATATGTTCTACTTTATACAATATGACTTGGACAAAAAGCTTTGAAGTAACATCAAATTAAAAATGTTGCTGGTATGGTGACAGGTATCTAAAATCTCATCTATTTAATAGGACAACTTAAGCCTAAAGCAGAACACACACTCTGGCATCTCTCTCTCTCTCTCTCTCTCTCTCTCTCTCTCTCTCTCTCTCTCTCTCTCTTTTTCTCTCTCTCTCCCTCTCTCTCTTTCTCTTGTGTGTGTGTATTGTGTGTGTGTGTGAGAAGGCCCTGATATTATTTGATATGAGACTCATAAGTAGCTAGGATTGAAATATTTATTCTACTTTGAACTTCCATTGGATCTATAGTACTCTTGCATGGAATATTTACACAAGTAGTAAGTAATTTTTGAAGATTACACGTAAGAACATAAGACTTAGAACATTCATTTTAAACAAAATAGGACACTTGTTAAGTTTCAGGTGATTTTCTTGCAGGCATAGAATTTCAACTCTAAATCAGGATTGATGATTAATGGATTTCCATACTAAGAATTGAGCACATACAGAATGAAATCATTAGCTCTGTACTGGCTAGTTGTATGTTAAGTTGACACAAGCTAGAGTCATTGGAGATGAAGAGTCTGAGTTAAAAATATTCCTCCATAAGTTCCAGCTTTAGGGAATGCCAGGTACAGGAAGAAGGGGGAAAGGTGGGTTGGTGATCATGGTGGGTGGGGAGGAAATAGGGTTTTTTTTTCGGAGGTGAAACCAGGAAAGGGGATAAATAAAGAAATTTTATTTTCTTTTTTGGTTTTTTGAGTCAGGGTTTTTCTCTATAGCCCTGTATAGCCCTGACTGTCCTGGAACTCACTCTGTAGACCAGGCTGGCCTCGAACTCAGAAATCCACCTGCCTCTCCCTCCCAAGTGCTGGGATTGGAAAATCCAGCTTTAAGGCACTTTTAAAATAAGTAATTGATGGAGGAGGGCTCAGACCATTGTGGGTGGTACCATCTTTGTATTAGTTGTCCTGAGATGTATAAGAAAGTATAGCCGGGCGTGGTGGCGCACGCCTTTAATCCCAGCACTTGGGAAGCAGAGGCAGGTGGATTTCTGAGTTCGAGGCCAGCCTGGTCTACAGAGTGAGCTCCAGGACAGCCAGGGCTATACAGAGAAACCCTGTCTCGAAAAACAAAAAAAAAAAAAAAAAAAAAAAAAAAAAAAAGAAAGTATGTTGGCTAAGGCATGAGTAACAAGCTGGCAGACTCTTTATTCTTCTTCCCCTCTCTCATTCTCTCTCTCTCCTCTCTGCCTGTAGCTTACAAATCACAGAGAAGTACTCAGCTAGTTCTTGAACATCATGCATGCATGCCAACTGCCACTGTCTCCACCATGATGATGATGGACTAAGAAACTTAAGCCCCCAATTAAATGCTTTCTTTTATAATCATCATCTTGTTAATTGTGTTTATTCACATCAATAGAAGAATAACTAAAAAAAAAATGATTATGTATATTCTGCATTAAGGAGCTACCATTTATAATGGTCTATCTCCACAAGAAACTTAGAAAGGGATTGTCAAATGTTGCCATATCATAGCTGAAGAAGCACAAATATGGAGAAAGTACATCAAATTCACATTTATTTTTATTGCTACAAGTCAAAAGGAAGTAACACAGACACACAAATCTGTACACACCTTTAGCAATTTTCAGATAATCTGAATCATTTGTTTTGCAGATGATTTGACTAGGAAAAATAGGTTTATGAAGACAGTGAGGAGACAAGGTACAGAATGGTCTAATTATTTGCACAGGAGAGAGGCAGTAAAAAACTGTTATAATGAAATCTTAAAATACAGCTAGATACACTCAAACTAATAGAAAAGAAAGTAGGGAAGAGCATTGAGCACATAGACACAGGAGAAAATTTCCTGAACAGAACACCAATAGCTTATGCTTTAAGATCAAGAATTGACAAATGGACTTCATAAAATTGCAAAACTTCTGTAAGGCAAAAGACACTGTCAATAGGACAAAATGGCAACCAACAAATTGGGAAAAGATCTTTACCAATCCTATATCTGATAGCAGGTTAATATCTAATATACAAAGAACTCAAGAAGTTAGACTCCAGAGAAACAAATAAACCTATTTGAAAAATGGGGTACAGAGCTAAACAAAGAATTCTCAACTGACAAACTCCGAAAGGCTGAGAAGCACCTAAAGAAATGTTCAACATCCTTAGTCATCAGGGAAATGCAAATCAAAACAACCCTGAGATTCCACCTCACACCAGTCAGAATGGCTAGGATAAAAAACTCAGGTGACAGCAAATGCTGGCAAAGTTGTGGAGAAAGGGGAACACTCCTTCATTGCTGGTGGAATTGCAAGCTGGTACAACCACTCTGGAAATCAGTTTGGCGGTTCCTCCAGAAATTGGACATAGTTCTACCAGAGGACCCAACTATATCACTCCTAGGCATATAACCAGAAGATGCCCCAACATGTAATAAGGACACATGCTCCACCATGTTCATAGCAGCCTTATCTATAAAAGCCAGAAACTGTAAACAACCAAGATGTCCCTCAACAGAGGAATGGATACAGAAATTGTGGTATATCTACACAATGGGGTACTACTCAGCTATTAAAAACAATCAATTTATGAAATTCTTAGGGAAATGGATGGACCTGGAGAATATCATCCTGAGTGAGGTAACCCAATCACAAAAAAAACCACACGTGGTATGCATTCTCTGATAAGTGGATATTAGCCTAGAAGATCAGAATACACAAAGTACAAACCACAAACTATAAGAAACTCAAGAAGAAGGAAGCCCAAAATGAGGACACTTCATTCCTTCTTAAAAGGGGGAACAAAATATCCATGGAAGGAGTTGTGGAGGCTAACTTTTGAGCAGAGACTAAAGGAAGGACAATTCAGAGACTGCTCCAACTGGGAATCCTACCCATATTCAGTCTTAAAATCTAGACACTATTGTGGATGCCAACAAGTGCTGGATGACAGGAGCCTGAGATAGCTGTCTCCTGAGAGGCTCTGACAGTACCCAACGAATACAGAAGTAGAGGCTCACAGCCAACCATTGGACTGAGTACAGGCTCCCCAATGAAGGAGGTAGAGAAAGGACCCAAGGAGCGGAAGGGTTTGTAGCCCCTTGGCATGAACAACAATATGAACTAACTAGTACCCTCAGAGCTCCCAGGGACTAAAATACCAACCAAAGAGTACACATGGGGGGACTCATGGCTCAATTCCAGCAGCATATATAGCAGAGAATGGCCAAGTTGATTATCAATTGGAGAAGAAGACCCTGGCCCTGTGAAGGTTCTATGCCCCAGTGTAGGGAAATGCCAGGACCAGGAAGTGGGAAAGGTTGGGGTGGTGAGCAGGGGGAACGGGGAGGGAACAGGGGATTGTTTTAGTTTTGGGTTTTTTATTTTATTTTTTCCTATTTTATTTTATTTTATTTTTATTTTTTCTTTTGGAGGGGAACCTGGGGAAGGAGATATTGTAAATAAAGAAAACAACTAATAAAAAAGTCAAAAATAAGAAGAAAAAATAAATACAGCAACTGTAAATTCCCTAATTAGAGAGTGAAGCTAAGTCACCATGTATGGTGGCATATGCTTTTAATCCCAGGAAGCATAGGAAGATTTATTTTGGTGTGTTTGTAGTGAAAATAATCCACAACAAGGTGCACAATCTCCTAAGTTATTACCAAAGTTCCCATTAAAAAAGAGACCCACCACATATGTATTGGAAGTCCAAATTCTGAATTGCAAGTGACAGGACATGCTGCAGAGAGTGAGGAGCAGAAATTCTCATTCCTTGCGAGTGGTGGTATAAAATGTTCCATTCGCTCTGGATGACAATTTGTCAGTGTCTAACAAAAGTCACCTGCTCATGTCACAGGACCTAGCATCACCCTTCAGAGCAATTTAAACAAGAGTTGAGAAGTTACGTCCATATGAAAATTTCCAATGTATGTTTTTAGAAGCTTTCTTCATGAATACCAAAACATTGAAACAGTAAGTATATTCAGTGAACAACTGGATAAGTAAGCCGCGTCACACCTGCATAATGGATGACTGAGTAATAAACCTCAGCTAGACAGATATCTCTATGGATAAAGTGATGAAGTACTTGCTGTGCTATCATAAGAGCCATAGTTGAGATTCACAGCTCCCATATAAAATTCTGGTGGGTGATATAGGCAGGGATCTGTCTTCAAGGATCTGGCAAAGGTGACCAGATAAACAAGCCCACATCTGTGAGACATGAGTGAGCCTGTCTAAATGAATGAAATAACTACTTAGGAAGATTCATAGTTATAAATCTCAGGCCTCTGTATGCATTGTTATATGAACAGGTACACTCAAACCTATATGTGCCCTCGTACCTATAAATATCCATAGACACATGTAAAATTTAAATGGAAAGGAATGAGTCTCATCAAGGAGGCTAGGCCAATAAAGGAACTTGCCTCCAAGCACAAACACCTTTTGTGTGCCAACTCCAGAGAGCATCCCATGAATAAAAAATCCAACTCCTACAAGTTTTCTTGTGACTTCAGGTAATATGCTATAGCATGAGTACATTCTTAAGCCACAGATTAAATGAATAAATGAATAAGTACATGAATTAATAAATAAATATTTGCATAACTTTACTATTAACCTCTTTAATGGTAACTAAACAAGGTACCAATCTATAAGTATAGTAGAAAACCTTAGCGATTATCTCATTGCCTTTTTTTGGCAGTCATGTTCAGTTCTACACTAATTCTCTGGGCTCTCTAATCTCTCTTTACTGGCCATCCAGAAAATGCAAGATATAGGCTCTGTCTTGTAGTTAAATCAAACATTGGGGCCATAAGTGAAGTCAAACATTGGATGACCACTCCAACAAGGTCTGCACCACCATTTCGCAGCACCTTTCCCACCTCCCCTCCTCCTCAGAGCCACACTTCCTCTCCATTTCCTCTTCATAAAGGAGCATGGTTCCAAGAGACACCTGCCAAACAGGATAAATCAAGATACTAGGAAGGAGGGGAAACTCTGATTGAATTTTAGTGTATAAGAAAAAAAATCTAGTTTTAAAGTTTTAGGAAAGAAAACTTAAGTCAGAAATATGAAGCTATGACAAAACATAGAAAACTTAAATGCTTGTTATTTAAAGAATCCAAAAGGTCTGAATGCTACATGCTGTTTGATTCACATCTATACTATTATAGGCAAAACTATATAGGTGGCAAAACTATATATAAGACAAAACTATAAAGATGGTATTAGGAATAGTTGCCAGGGATTACTGGTTGGGAAAGACCAAAGAGCAGAGGAACAATATTTGCAATACTTTGAAACTACTATGTATGTGATGACTATATATATGTATATATACATATATATATATATCTATTGCAGAAGAAAAACATAAAGAATACTTAATAATAATAATTTATTTTAGCCATAGGCTTTGTTGATGATGTAACAATGTAGGTTTATTGATAATGGTTAGTGTGCCACCTGATAGGATATCAATAATGGAGAAATTAGTGGTTGTAATGATATGATATATGAGATTATTTCAATCTCACTGTAAACTTAAAACTTCTCTAAAATATTAGAATATAGTTGAGGTTGAAGAGCAAGGACAAATCCAATGAAGCCTAGGAAAATTATTAACCCAGGAGAGACCCAGGGACAAAACATGATAAAATTTTGCTACAGCTTGAAAATTCTGTTACCATAGAGAGGAGAAAAATATGAATTATTCAAGCCAAATCATGAGACCCTGAAAACCTTTTCAAGCTTTTTAGATTATGACACAGGAAAAAAAAATATATTTTCATGAGTGTATGCCAAATATGTTCACAAATCCTTATCTTCATACACAACACAAAGAAAACAACTACAAAACTCTCCTCTTAATATATGCACTGTATTCCATAGTCTCCTATATTTAAAATTATTTTAAAATACAAGAAATACAATTTATTTTTATAAGTCTACTTTTATGACCTCCCCCGAGAAATAGTTTTGTTCATATAAGAGTGTTGTATGGTTGGTCACACAAAGACAGATTGTTCTTTAATGTTTGGAACAATCAGAAGACATAGGAAAAATTATTTTCTGTCAGCATGGTCATTTGCAGGGTGAGGTCAGTTGAGGAAATGACAGAGTGTTTTTGAGATGACACATAGAGAACAGATTGAGTGACTATCCCATCTTCCCCTCAGGCTATGAGCATAGTTCCAGTGGCTGACAGTTCTTGAATCTTAACTTTAACATAGTCTTCCTGAGAAATATCTGCATTAGCCACAAGAATTTCTGAGGTACACACCAAGTCAAGAATAGGCAGGGATAATTCCCAGGCTTGTCACAAAGAACTTTTGCTCAACTTATTAGAAGAGAGAGAAGTAAACAAACCAACAAATAAACCTATGTGGATAACTGAAGTGGAGCCAAGGATCAGATACAGGTGAATTCAGGAATTGTTATTTGAGTTTTGTCTTGAGAGGAAGAAAAAACAAAAAACAAAAAACAAAACAAACAAACAAACAAAACAAAGATGCTCTTGTTTACAAGAGGAGTTGTGTTGGGTTTAAAAAAGCAAAACAAAACTAAACAAAAAAAAAAAACAGGAACTTATGAATATTGGAACTCTCCTGAGGAACTGTATAAAGATTTAAATAATCTTCAATCGTATTTCGGTTGCTAAGATTTTTTTGTTGCTTTGTTTTTGCTGGATTGTTGGTTTTGTTGTACCTGTCATCAGGACCAGCAGCAGCAGCATCTTATTATCTCATGATCTTATGATAACTACTTTTCAGGAAGAATTAAGAAAATTCAAATTTTTAAATTTATTTTCCAGTGTTCTGAAGTACATGAAACTGTTACATTTTAGTGTTTTATCACAGGTTTTGTTTTTTTAGTAGGAAGAAGGTCTGAGATATTAATAAACCTAAAACATAACAGTTTTATAAACTAAAAGATACCAAACACATTGATTAAATACATGTTTTAAAGTATCTCTCTCTGTGTGTGTGTATGTGTGTATGTGTGTATGTGTGTGTGTTTGTGTGTATTGAATGATATATATTGTCTTCCGAGAAATGCAAGTCAGTTATAAAGGTAGAATATAGTGGCAAGCATGTTATTTTCTAATATGTTCTTCTTTTGACCACTGATTAGAGCCCTAATAGGACAGTTGTGAAGAAATCTAATAACTCTCAATAATAAGTAGAAGTAATTAAGGCTCCAATCTGAAAAGAAACAAGCAAGCCTTAAAAGTAGTAATACAGTTCAGTTTTACAATTTTATTTTTAATTACTCAATCGTTGATTACCATTGTCACATATTTTAAGACTGACTTCACAAAAAGGTAGATGAAGCAGAGTATGTGACTGGAGAACACTATTCTCTAGGGATAATATTTTATGTAGTTAATGTGATATTTTTCATAACCTAGATTTATGTATATATTCGGTAAATAAAAACTCTATTTTAATTTATATCTTATTTATTAGATTGATTTTTAGAAATTATATTTAGTCTTCTATGACTTCTCAATATATTTTCTGGTCTAAAAGGGGATATCAAAAAAAATCAATGTTTATAAAAATATGTAAATCTTTCAGGTAGATCCTTCATTCTCTATTCGTAGGAAAAACCTGGAAATTTTCTTCTTGGGAAAATTATCATTGGGCAGTAGATCCAGTACACTGGTTTAATAAATAATCATGTCTACTTCAACAGTTTTGTTTTGCTTTTAATAAGAAACCTTAATATTACCCAAAGCACCATGTGATCCAGTGTTAAACATTTCTGTCTTGTAATTTACTGAAGAGGCAGTCTATGAACTGTATACTGAGAATAGAGAAGTCCTCTACCTTACTCCCATTTTGTCCTTTGACAGAAGTCATGGAGATTTTTCTAAAAGTCACTTCTGAGTATTAACTTTGTGCTGGACCATTTTATGTCAACTTGACACAAGCTAGAGTTATTTTTGAGTAAAGCCTTAATTGAGAAATTGTCACAGTAAGAAGGGGCTCTAAGGAAGTCTATAGGGTATTTTCATATTTAGTGGTAGATATGGGAGCATTGAGGGTGTAGCCCACTCTGGGCTGGTGTTTTTGGATTCTATAAGAAAGCAGGCTGAGCAAGCCTTGTTGAACAATCTAGTAAGCAGCATACCTCCATGGTCTCTGTGTCAATTCAGGTTTTCAGGGTCCTGTCCTCTTTGAGTTCCTTTCCTGACTCCCTTTCATAATGGGCTATGATATGGAAGTATAAGTCAAATAAAGCCCTTTATCCCCAAGGTTGTTTGGTCATGGTGTTTTATCTCATCAGTAGAAACCCCAACTGAGACAACATTTATCAGTAACTTATTTAAGTACAAGCAACACAAAAAAATACATAAAATTGACAGGCAGCAAGGAGAGGGTTTAAAGTTAGAGAAAAATGAGTTCTAGATTGTGTCCTTAAAAAGCAGTCTCTCACGCAGACTGGAGGTTATATTTAGAAATATATCTATATAAAGATACATACATGCATGTAAGTAGAATTAATAAAAATAGTTATGAAATTTTAAAGAGATCAAGGACAGTTTTATGGGAGGGTTTGGAGAAAGGAAAATGAAGGAGGAAATGATGTAATTATATTATAGTCTTAAAAATAAAAGAAAACATTTCTTGACTCTCATTAAAGATTTAAAAACCAAAATTTAGCAGGGTAGCGGTGGTGCATGCCTTTAATCCCAGCACTTGGGAGGCAGAGACAGGTAGATTTCTGAGTTCGAGGCCAGCCTGGTCTACTACAGAGTGAGTTACAGGACAGCCAGGGTTATACAGAGAAACCCTATCTCGAAAAACCAAAACCAATAAAAAAAAAAAAAACAAAAAACTAAAACCAAAACCAAAACCAAAACAAAACAAAACAAAACAAAATTTAGGATGTATAGTTCAAAATCAACATTTTTTAAAACGCACTTTCAAGTGAGAGCTACTGGTATGTATTTCAAAATAAATTCATACATTTTAGAAAACTTTACTTTAATATCTTAATGACAATTTAAAATTGAGAGAATGAAATAAATAAAGCACATTAATAATTTATAGAGGATATAAATTAAATATAAAATGACAAATTCCTAAGAGAGAATCCACTGTCTCTTAAATGTTCACTAGATCTTAATCATTATTCCACTATCAATAAAGTAGTGTAACTATAAAATTCAAAACATCAAAATGGGACATTATGAGGGTTTAGAAGAGTATGAGTAAGTGAATGTAATTTATACATTTCTGACTTTTTTTTAGTCTTACAGGTTGTGGTGGTTTAAATAAAAGTGATTGCCCCACCACCCCTGTTGTTTGTTTTTGTTTTGTTTTAATACAGGTTTTGCCACTGGTGTGGAACTTGTCAAGACAGGCAAACAAGCAAGCCATTAAGTTCTGGTGATCAGTCCCACCCTAGCATTGTGATATCAAATAAACAAACAAACACACAACAACAACAAACATGCATTTTCATGTTTGGCCTTCTTATGTGGGTGCTGAGTATCAAGTGTCCATCTCTATCTTTACCCTTATCCTTATAATAGTTCTCAAAGGTGCAATAAATTAGCTTAACAGAAAAACATATGCAGATATACTTGTAGAATACATTTCTGGATGCCAGATTCCTGACTCAGTATCTCAAAGTTTTTGTAACTTTTGTAAGTGTTATCATTGATTTTAATTTGTTGTCCCACCAATAATATGTGAAGGTATTTATTTCTCCACAGGTCTTCTAGAATAATGTAGAACTGGTACATTTGTTCCCCTCAAATATGAAAATGGTGTTAATCTTACTGTGGTTGTAGTATCAGTTTTCTTAATATGGATGAGGCTCAATGCTTTTTCAAGACATTTCTATTTTTTATTCTGTTTGAATTCTCATTGAATTCCTCAAAATTGGACTGCAGTTCTTTCCAAAACTTTTTGAGATTCTTTTTCTATGTTGATTCTACTAATGTAAGGTGATTGAGAGGAGGGCAGGTGCAGTGGATCTTGGGTGACATACTGAGCTCCTGATTCAAAGAGAACATAAGAAAAAGAGAAAGGAAATGAGAGAGAGAGAGAGAGAGAGAGA
>NW_022196898.1:22765349-22775475 GCF_008632895.1 Mastomys coucha
GAGGAGAAGGGGAAGAAGAAGAAGAAGAGAAGGAGGCTGGGAGGGAGAGAAGGAGGGACAGAAACAGAGCAGAGGAAGTTAAAGAGTGAGAGTAAAAAATAGAGAAAATACAAATACAGAAAAAGAGAAAGAGAAATGTAGAATGAAATTAAAAAGAGGATGTTCTTAGAGTCCATGTATATCTCATGCATCCCATTATACCTGCCATAATCTCTTAGTCTTAATATCTTTTATTAAGACATACATTTGATGGGTTAATAGACGAGCATTGACACATTGTTATGGTAAAACTTTGCCTTTTTTGGATTCTTTAGTTTTTACTCTCTTCTGTAGTCCCCTTTAAGCCATCACAATAATTGGATCAGCTAGGTTTGTTAAATTTCTCTTGGATAAGATAGGACCTCAAATTTTCTTTTCCATATTTTTTATTAGTCTATCAATTTTCGAGAGCCTGAATTAGGATTTTGTAAGATGCTCTTCTGTTGGAAATTGCAAATTTATTAAAGTGTTATTAGATTTAGTTATGAGTTTTTAGGATCAAGGCCTCAAGGTTAAATGGCTATTTTCCTCATACTGGCAGTGAGAATGTATCCTGTCAAGATGATTTGTCAATGCTGATTGCTATCCTGATTATTATGCTATCCTCCCCACTTCTATACTGTATGGCCTGTAAGCAAATCACCTTGTGATGGCATCACTCTGTTGCTTATAGGGAAGGTACATCAATTATTTAGAACTTTTTTATGTTAGAAATCTCTCCTCGTCCCCCCACATTATAAATACATATACCTTGAAATTCAATCACACATGTTTTAATACTTTGCATTATGATCTGATGCAAACTTATTTTTTAAGGTTAAATTTTTTTGTTCTTCTCTTAGCCTTGGCCATGGTCTGCCTGTGTAGTTGACCTCTGTGTTCCTGTTAAAAAACCCTGCCAGTGTCTGTTAGTTTGTTGGCTGAGCTAGCTATTTTGTTATACCAGTAAATGAGAAGATTTGTCTGTGTTACCCTGCTTCTCATCGGATCAGCCCTTTCTCCAAAGATCCTCAGTTATCTGCTTGCTTTCCTTTCCTTTTTCTTTTTCTGTCTTTTGCTACTGATTTTGGTTTTCATTTCTGTGTGTGTGTGTGTGTGTGTGTGTGTGTGTGTGTGTGTGTTTGGCTTTTTATTTGTTTGATTTCTTTTTTGTTTTCATTTATTCTTCTGGTTTTTGTTTCTTTAATTGGAGAATGGAGCTGCTTGAGAAGACAAGATTGGGCATTGCAAGTGTTTGTTGCTATTGAGTTCCTGTTATGTTAGGCCGACATAACTAGCCTAAGTAGAGCAAGACAAAGGATATGTATGTGACCTCATGGTGTGTGTTTGTTATGAAGGCATACATGCTTGCATTCCTGACTTTAACTTTATCTGTGAGCATCTGAATTTATATTACTAACTAATTAAGCACTAGTTGTGTTGAAAGACTCTCAATCCCATCCTTTTGTTGCAGATTATTTCAGTTTATTCTCCTTTCTCTCTATAAACTACTACTCCAATAATAAAGAACCTCACTCTAACAACACAATAACTTCTCCACTCAAATTCAATATGTATGGATGAAAGTGTCACAATTATTGCCTAATACCACTCTACACACTAAAACAGGATGCTGACCTGACCGGCCCGTCTTTCTGTTTGGAGCTTTGTGTTTTCAGTGATACTTAGGGGAATACCTTGCACATCTTTTTCAGTGACTTTGTTTTATGTGATTTTTTTTTAATTGAGAAAGGGCCTCACTGTGTTTCTGGGGATGGCCTGTTGCTTGATATCAAACTCAGAGATCCACCTGCTTCTGCATCAAAATTTTGGATTTAAAGGTCTTCAACCATCATGCCTGGCCTTGTTTCATACATTTGTATAGTGAGATTCAGTGTTTTGCTATTATATTCCTCCCCTAGGTTTCATTTCATCATTTTTTATGATCTGCATATGTGATAGCATTAGGTGCCAAGTTTAATAGGATCAAGAATCACATTGGAGTGAGAAGGGCAAGTAAAGAAAGGAGAGGGAGACAGAAAAATTGTACACAGTTTTGAGTTACACTTATGAACTATATACAATTAATTTTAATATTGGCATTGTATCTTGAGATGTAAGTTTACCTCATTAATTTTATATACATTGGTATTTTCTTCATGTATGTCATCATCTCTGTGTAAATAATATGATTACTTTGACAATTTTCTTTCTTGTTGAATTCTTTTTCTAAGGCTGCCATTACACTGAAAAGGACACGTGTATCCTTATGTTTTGCTTATTTTGCTCATTTGTTCCCAATCATTCTACGATTTATCAGTAGATAGGATAGCTATAGTTTTGTTAGAGCTATTTTTCTACTAGATTAACAAAGTTTCTCTTTAAACTTAATTTGTTTTAAAAGTAATGAGTAAATGTTAAATTATTTTAAATACATTTTCTATTTTGATTAAAATTATTTACCTTTTGTTTTCTCAAGTTAAAAGTAACCTTACTTCTCACTGTTAACCTATATATTTTTCAGGGCACATTGTTTATTTTCATGTATTACTGGCTTTATCCCTCAAATTATCCATGTGATGAGTATATCTGTATCTTTTTCTGATAGAGTAGGCTAAACTATTCTCTCCTAAATCTCATGAATTCTATGTATGAATAGATTCCTGTAAGAAGTTATAAATTAGTCAATGAAAAGCAGGTATCAGATATTTACTAACCTGTATTTAACATATAGATGGGAAACACCATATGAATGAATAAATTTCAAAGAGTTGTTTTTGAATTATCACATAAAGCATCTTTAACAACAACAAAAATCAGTTTTTATGGAAGTGCCATGAAAAAGAATAAGGCTTTTGATCCTCTCCATGTGGCAGCATGTGAGAAGAAAAACCAAACAACAGCTACTAAATAGGTGGTTGAATGGATTTCTCCACCTGTGTCATCTTTAGTTCCGCAGATGAGGCCTTTCCTATTGATTGTAAGTTGTGCATGGTAAGAAAAGGAAAAAAATATATACCACTCATGTTTGGGATCTTGGTTCTGGCAGTTCAGAAAAGAGAGAGACGGCCAAGACTTTTTCTATATCTGCTTCTTCTTAATGGCTTTCGGTATAAAGCAATCCTTATGCTTGCAGAAACACTTTAGAGTGGCAGACTCTGGTGTCCAGTGGTAAAATATCCTTAGCAATGTTTGTTTTGAATCTGAATACTATGGATTCATGAAATATATTGGGACATAGTCATTTCTTTATTTATTGAAAGTTTATTTAATGATGATACCACGTTCCTCTTAAGTGCTTGAAAGAATTAATCAGAAAGCCATATGTGTCTACATCTTACCTTGGGGAAGGTTTTGAAATGCATTTCCTGTTTTGTTAATACCATACATGTGTACAAGGAACTCAGATTTCGCTGTTATTCTTGTTTTGTTTCATTTCATTTATTCATTGTATTTGTAATCTATAATTATTAAGGCGTATGTTTTTACTGCTTTGTGGTGCTGAGAACTGGAGCCAGAGTCTCATGTTTGCTGTTCTTACAATAATTAGATCTCATTTTTCTGGAACACACTTTAGAAGAAGAAATGAGCATGCAATCTCTAATTAGTACAACTTTCAATTCTAATTTGTTAATAGCATTGTCAATAACATATGTTTCTGATTTGTTTACATATTTCACCAGTTTGTAACAATTTTCATTAAAAACTCTTTTCTATGCATTTCAACTATACATTCCTTCTATACTGTTTATACGTTTAATATCATTACATTGTCCATAGATCATAATAGCTATCATTTCTTTGGAACACTATGATTCTTCTTATTAGATTCAATATAGGAAAACATTTTTCTTTGTTTATTTGAGATGGGGGTCTTACTATATAGCCTTACCTGACCTTACTCAGAGAAACATGGTTTCTCTCAAATTCACAAATGTCCATATGATTCTGCATCCCAAATGCTGGGACTAAAGATGTCTACCACCATGCTAGGTAGAAAATTTTTAATTCAATATTGCTGGTAAGAATTAATTAATGTACACAGTTGTGCTCACTGTATGACAGGTGCTATTGTATAACTAGATTGAGAGTGCCTAATAGTCACTTTTTTCCTTGGGTTTATACAAAGATCTATAAAGCTTAGATTAGTTAAGACAGACACATAAGAGCACAGGCTACTTCTACCAAAGTAAGGAACCAACTCACCAATTCAGCTTTTATCTTTATTTGCCTTGAAGTTATAAAATAAAGTGTTGAGACACCCATTGCACATTTAATTTATAAAATTGTAAGGGTAGACAGATACGCATACTCTATTCTTCTTTTCTCATCAATCCTGAATGAGCCAGCAATAGCAACCAGCAAGGTAAAATGAAAATAAAGTAAGAAAATATAAAGAAGTCACTTTGAGGTTTCCCCATCAACTATTCTCTGCCCACAAGAGCATTAGTGTTGAGAGAGAGAGAAAAAAACTTTAATTGGATGAAATCATGGAGACTTGAAAATGGACCAAACTTTAGAATGTGAAGAAGGTTATGTAAGAACATTTATTTAGGACATGGGAAGAAAAGTTCAAAAAGAAGGACTCAGGGAGAAATTGCAAAAGGTTGAAGGTCATTTTCTTTAACTCTGGTCCATTCAATTGCTAGCTGCTTTGTGGACCCTCTCATCAGAGGAAAGTGGAAAGCTCTGTCTCAGGTTCTTCCAGGTCCCTTATACAAGAAATATCATTGTGACCTATGACCTGACAGGATGTCTGTGAGTAATACAGATAGCAAGCACAACTGTATTTAATTGTACATAAGTTGACATTAACAGCTATACAACATGGCGGACATAACAAAATGTTAGTGAGATAACTGTCTCTGTTTTGTCTAAGAGCCTTAATCATCAAATCTTATACCTTAAAACAGTAGGCATACTGGTATTTACTTTAAAATTTTGTTCCATTTATTTTCTTGTATGCTTGTGTATATGTGTGTGTGTGTTTGTATGCTCACACTTGTGCATGCATCTGTGTGTGTGTCCACAAGTGCATGCCACACTAGACAAACGGAAGGCTGAAAGCAACTTGAAGGAGTTGGTTCCCTCTTTCCACCAAGTGGGCTCCAAAAATAGAATTCAAGTTGTCAGGCATGGTGTAACATAATTTTTACATGCTGATCTATCTGATTTGCCCAGACATTATTATCTTTAAACACACCTGAAATATCTGTACAACCTAGCACATCACCCCATCTCAAGATACAATTGATAATGTTCAGAGGCCTATTCATGCATGTGATTTCTCTGAAACATATGTGATATATATTGTTTGACTAACTCTGTATGCCACATCTTTCCTTTAACTAGCTAAGAAATAAAGGTTCTGAGAATTATAAGCAGACTCAGTTTGGGAAACTGAAATATCTAAAGGCAAGTACCCCATGCTGGCTGTACCCTCTGCTTTGGCAGAGCAAGCAATGGCATAAAATATACAAAGAGTACCTGCATCCTGAGGAGTGGGGTGGGAAAATGTTACAACATTCCACCTAGAGGGGAGAGATTAGCACAAAGAGTTGTGCATCTGGTGAAATCAGAGGAATGGGAGGGAATCCGAGGCAGCCAGCTTGAGGAATCAGCACTCATGAAAGGGCCATCTATGGGAGAGCTTCATAGTGAACAGAGGATCTTTGAACAAGCCATTTATTGTATCCTACTGCAACAAACACAGCCATTGTGTTTCTCCTCTAGCATGCAGAGGTACTCTGGAATCTAAGATTTTCATGTAAGGTGAAGATAACAGCTGAGGCTAAAGGGGAGGTTTACATGAAAAGTCATTTCTTGCTTGCCTTCGTCACCATGCCTTTGTAGTAAACTTACAAAATATTTTTGACATTTACATTCTACACACACAGATTCTTTAGCCAATGGTCTCTCAGTATTGACACACACTGTATTTTTTTTTCCTTTCTGTCTGGAACTCTAGGCCAGCCATTGATTCAATTTTCATGCCAAGAGCTTCACAGGCAGTGTGTTTCCACATAAGATACATTATTGCCCTTTCAAGCAAAGATTGTTCTTACTGTAAATCATAAAACTATCCTAAATATGGCATGTGATTTATGTCATATATGAATGAATTTGTAACTTTGCTAAAATATGTCTCATAGCAAAACAAACAAGCAGACAAACAAATAAATTCTTTTGGATTCTCAGAAAAATACTACATTACTAAGAAAAACAGTCAGTTGAAGCATGTATTTCTGAATTCTAGGGAGGTAAAAATAATTATATACCACTGAAATAAATAATTCAATTAAATATATGAGGTTTAGTCTAATCAACTAAGTATTAGAGATAAGAGGACATAAATAGAGCCTTTATATATGCATACCAATGTGTGTATTGTGTGTGTATACTAGACACACAAATCTTTATATATATATATATACATATATAGACATATATATGTATATATGATACAAACATATATATGTATATAAAAGATATATAACATTCATGATACTGCCCAAACTGTACAAGGTAACTTTACATCATGCAATTTTTGAGAGTATACTATGAAATCTTATTCTACTGAGTTTTTGAATGACATTGAGCTGTCATGGTGTGTGTCAACTTCCAGACTTCGAGAATCCTGCACATTCTTATTTAATATATTAATAAAGTGTGACAGTTGTTTAAGCATTACAAATTAGAACTTTCTTAACTACCAGTATCTTCTTTGAAATGATCATGTACTTCAGACGACTTGGACAAGCATTTTCAAGAAGATATTGATACTGTTTTTGTAGAAGATACTGCTTTTGCTCAGTGACTGGAAATAGAACCTTTAGCAAGCTTATTACACAATGAGACTATTTCTTTATTATGATGCTTAATTATTTCAGAATTTGAAAGAGGAGATTTCTCTCTTAGTGGTATGGTACATAATTATTTCACACATGTTTGGTCAATATCTTATTTAGGGACAAGAATATTTTAAGAAGAGGAAAGATATTGGTAGTCTCAAAATAATATTGTTTCAGAGTATAAATATTAGTAACATTTCCTCAGAAATTTAACCTTAATATATAAGTATCTCTTTCTGATTTGATGGCTCTTCTCATGTAATTATTACAATGGAATTGAGATAATTAAAAGTATGGAATATGCAAATCAAATCTAGTCATCTCATTACTCTCAAATAAAACAACAAATCTTTGTGGTTTCATCTGGGAAATCTCAAGACTAGCTTTAGCTTTGAAGAGTAATATGGTAGGGTGATATTTAATTTTAATTTAGGTTCTGAACTTGGAAAGACAAATTCAAAAGGATTAACTGGTATAATAAAGAAAACATCATTAGCAAGTATGAAACTTTACTCTATTCACATATATTTGAAGATATGAAATGATTTAAAATAAACATAGAACATAGAAATTCCAGAAGGAACTCCATATATGTATGTATGTTGTGTAGATGCTATTTAAAGTAATTAATTTATGGATTGATGGCATGCAACATCTTGAATCTCAACATCTTCGAAGCTGAGATAAGATAACTCTTAGATAGAAGCCTGCTATACAGTGCTTTAAGTTCATGGTCATATTGGATTTATTAGTGAATTAGAGAGCATATGGGTCAATTATGCAGGAAGAACTTTATAAACTCTTCATTGATTCACTAATAATAAAAGATAAGTGAATGAAATAATGAAGGATATGATAAATTAGTTTTAAATTGACATATTATTCTAGATATTTGAAACCTTTTTCCATCTGCATAAATTTTATGAAAGCTACACTTATTTTTTAACAATTTATTTATAACAATTATGATGAATTCATAATAGGATAATAGACAAAATATGAAATGTAGCATTTGTAAGTAAATAATATAGGCTATTTTCTTATAACTAACTCAAGACAAAATTATCTGACAAACTTTTAATATATTGCTTTGTAACTTTTCAGACCTTAATACATGTATGTGTTTTTCACCAAAATAAAATTTAAAATCTCTGATATAAATGGACTTCCTTGATCTATTAGAATTCCTTTGTTATAATTCTTCACAGCCTAGGTCACAAACAATTTAGTCACAAAACAACTTATTTTTTCAAACCAACAAACAAAAGCATAGCTCTGTGTTCTGTCTGTACATTTACATGTTCCTACCAACATTGGCCCTGTATAGCCTCAGCCACATAGAAAAGTTTGTAACTTTTAAATAAGTAAAGAGCTGTAATTTCACACTGCAAAATAAAAAATAGGAAGTTGATTTGTTTTGGGTAAAAGCACTTGAGTGAGTTGGGAAATCTCACAGATGGCTTTGTGGGACATGATTTTTATGTCCAAACATGGAATCATTCATTAGCTTAATTCAAGGGCATATTATGTAAACACACAGATAAAGACCACACCCTTACAACAAAGCAAAACAGAATAAAAATTTGTGACATACTTTACTTCATTTACTTAAATGAATTTATACATACCTTATGTTTGTATGTTTGCTTATTTGATGAATGAATTTGTAGAACTGAGAATGTTCATTTATATATTGCTAATGAATATCCAAATACTTTTGAAATTAATCCACATGCTTACTATATAGCCATGTTAATATAGAAAAAAATCATAAAAGTGTGTTATATTTTAAATCAAAATATTAATAAGCATGTTAGTGAAACCAATTTTATTTATATGAGCTTCAATTTTAAGAATTCTAATACAGCCCAGGCAGTGGTGGCACACGTCTTTAATCCCAGCACTTGGGAGGCAGAGGTAGGCAGATTTCTGAGTTCAAGACCAGCCTGGTGTACAAAGTTGAGTTCCAAGACAACCAGGGTAATACAGACAAACCCTGTCTCAAAATAACAAACAAAAAGAGAATTCTAATACAATTTTATACATTTTTTGTTTAAGAAAAAATAGTCTGACTGGTATCCTTATGGCATTGGAAATTTACTATCCTTACATCTTGTGAAATTTAGTTAAATTAGGTTGATGTGTAAAAAGGTTTATCTTTGTAAAAGAATTGGAGACAAACTAGTTTGAAGAAGCCCAAAAATAGTCATGGCAGAAATATTAGTTAGTTTAATAAGTGATTAAAGAAAACAAGAAACTGGAAATCCGTGACTTTTATCATAAAGAGAACGTACATGAAAATCTACCATCTGATGGAGATCAGTGTTTCCAGTAATATAACTACATTCCAACAGGTACCTAGGGGAAAATAACTTCTAAGCCTCCCACAATGTAGAAGCAAAGCAAAAGTATACAATATCCAGGAAAGTATAATATTCCTAAGTTGAAATCTAAACTAGAAGGGTAATGGGATCTGGTAAGACAAAGAATGGATCAAGGTTATCTGCAAAATGAGTATACCAGGCCGTGTTTTAAAAACTGCAAACTACGGTCTTTAATGGGACAATTCCAGAGTCATTTATGGAGCCTAAAACAAGAAGAGGCATTCTAGGTCTTCAGCTCCTGTTGAGAAACATTTTCATGGTAGCAAATTTCTTTTATCTTAAATCAGCTAAGTCCAGAAGACATCAATAAACTTTATAGTGGTTGGAGAGTTAAAAAGTTTCATTTCTCCTAGAGGAAAAATGTGTATTAATCAACTTTAAAAGTTTCATTAACACATAATTATTCATCCTATCTCTTTAGTCTGCTTTAATGTGAACCTAGCATCTGAAAAGATTGTCCCTTTGATAGGTGATTGACAGACTCTACTTGATTAGCTCTGTTATGATTTTGGGTGGCTTGAAATGTTGTCTCCACGTGAGAACACCATCACTAATGGAATTATGGTGTCCTATTCTCTTGATTATTTATTTATGTTAATGAGTAAAATACTACATGATTGACAGGATTTTTTTCTACCATCAAATTTTTTATAAGATACTACCTTTATTTACATTTCAAATGTTCTCCCCTTTCCTAGTTTTCCCTCTGAAAAACCCCCTATTCCCTCCACACTCCCCCTTCCCACCAACCTATTCTCTCCCACTTCCTGGACCTGGCATTCCCCTACACTGGGGCATAGAGTCTTCACAGGACCAAGGGCCTCTCCTTCCATTGATGACCGACTAGGCCATCCTCTGCTAAACATATGCTGC
>NW_022196898.1:22775485-22806781 GCF_008632895.1 Mastomys coucha
AAAGAAAAAACAAGAAGAACAAACCCCTGTTCCCTCCCCCCTCTCCCTGTTCGACACCACACCCTCTCCCGCTTACTGGCCCTGGCATTCCCCTACACTGGTGCACAGAACCTTCACAGGGCCAAGAGCCTCTCCTCCTATTGATGACCGACTTGGCCATCCTTTACTATACATATGCTGCCGGAACAATCAGTCACTCCATGTGTACTCCTTGGTTGGTGGTTTAGTCCCTGAGAGCTCTGGGGGTACTGGTTAGTTCATGTTGTTGTTCCTCCTATGGGGCTGCGAACCCTTTTAGCTCCTTGGGTCCATTCTCTAGCTCCTCCATTGGGGGACTCTGTGCTCAATGGATGGTTGTGAGCATCCACTTTTATATTTTTCAGGCCCTGGCAGAGCCTCTCAGAGGACAGCTATATCAGGCTCCTGTCAGCAAGCACATGTACGCCTTCACAATGGTATCTGGGTTTGGTGATTGTATATAGGATGGATCCCCAGGTTGGGCAGTCTCTGGATTGTCATTCATTCAGTCTCTGCTCTACACCTTGTCTCTGTAATACTTTTACAGGAATTTGTTTCCTCTTCTTAGTAGGATCAAAGTATCCACACTTTGGTCTTCCTTCTTCTTGAGTTTTATGTGGTTTTTGGATTGTATCTTGGGTATTCCCAGTTTCTGGGCTAATATCCACTTATCAAGGAGTACATACCATGTGTGTTCTTTTGTGATTGGGTTACCTCACTTAGAATGATATCCTCCAAACCCATTCATTTGCCTAAGAATTTCATAAATTCATTTTTTTAATAGCTGAGTAGTACTCCATGTGTAAATGTACCACATTTTCTTTATCAACATTCTTTATCAGTTGTTGAGGGACATCTGGGTTCTTTCCAGCTTCTGGCTAAAATAAACAAGGCTGCTATGAACATAGTGGAGCATGTGTCCTTATTACATGTTGGAGCATCTTCTGGGTATATGCCCAGGAGTGGTATTGCTGGGTCCTCTGGTAGTACTATGTCCAGCTTTCTGAGGAACCACCAAACTGATTTCCAGAGTGGTTGTACCAGCTTGCAATTTCACCAGCAATGAATGAGTGTTCCTTTTTCTCCACAACCTCTCCAGAATCTGCTGTCACCTGAGTTTTTGATCTTAGTCATTTTGACTGGTATGAGGTGGAATCTCAGGGTTGTTTTGATTTACATTTCCCTGATGACTAAGGATGTTGAACATTTCTTTAGGTGCTTCTCAGCCATTCGGTATTCCTCAATTGAGAATTCTTTGTTTCACTCTGTACTCCATTTTTAATAGGGTTATTTGGTTCTCTGGAATCTAACTTCTTGAGTTCTTTGTATATATTGGATATTCGCCCTCTATCGGATATAGGATTGGTAAAGATCTTTTTCTAATCCTATTGACAGTGTTCTTTGCCTTACAAAAGTTTTGTAATTTTATGAAGTCAATTTTATGAATTTTATGAAGTCAATTCTTGATCTTAGAGTATAAGCTATTGATGCCCTCTGTTCTGGAAATTTCCCCCTGTGCCCATGTGCTCGAGGCATTTTTCCACTTACTTTTCTATTAGTTTCAGTGTGTGTGGTTTTATGTGGAGGTCCTTGATTCACTTGGACTTGAGCTTTGTATAAGGAGATAAGAAGTCATTGATTTGCATTCTTCTACATGCTAACTGCTAGTTGAGCCAGCACCATTTGTTGAAAATGCTGTCTTTTTTCTACTGGATTGTTTTATCTCCTTTGTCAAAGATCAAGTGACCACATATGTGTGGGTTCATTTCTGGATCTTCAATTCTATTCCATTGATCTGCCTGCCTGTCACTGTTCCAATACCATGCAGTGTGTATCACAATTGCTCTGGAGTACAGCTTGAGGACAGGGATGGTGATTCCACCAGAAGTTCTTTTATTGTTGAGAATAGTTTTCACTATCCTAGGTTTTTTGTTATTCCAGATGAATTTGCAAACTGCTCTTTCTAACTCTGTGAAGAATTGAGTTGAAATTTTTATGGGGATGGCATTGAATTTGTAGGTTGCTTTTGGTAAGTGGTCATTTTTACTATATTAATCCTGCCAATCCATGAGTATGGGAGATCTTACCATCTTCTGAGATCTTCTTTGATTTCTTTCTTCCCAGACTTGAAGTTCTTATCATGTACACCTTTCACCATTTTTACTATATATTATCATATCATCTGCAAATAGTGATAATTTGATTTCTTCCTTTCCCATTTGTATCCCTTTGATCTACTTTTGTTGTCTAATTGCTCTGGCTAGGATTTCAAGTACAATATTGAATAGGTAGGGAGAGAGTGGGTAGCCTTGTCTAGTCCCTGATTTTAGTGAGATTGCTTCAAGTTTCCCTCCATTTAGTTTGATGTTGCCTACTGGTTGGCTGTATACGCTTTTACTATGTCTAAGTATGGGCCTTGAATTCCTGATCTTTCCAAGACTTTTATCATGAAGGGATGCTGGATTTTGTCAAATGCTTTTTCAACATCTAATGAAATAATCATATGTTTTTTTCTTTGAGTTTGTTTACATAGTGGATTTCATTGATGGATTTCAGTATCTTGAACAATCCCTGGATCCCTGGGAAGAAGCATATTTGATCATGATGGAATATCATTTTGTTGTGTTCTTGGATTCAGTTTGCAAGAATTTTATTGATTAGTTTTGCATCAATATTAGTAAGGGAAATTAGCCTGAAGTTTTCTTTCTTTGTTAAGTTTTTGTGTGGTTCAGGTATAAGAGTAATTGTGGCTTCATAGAATGAATTGTGTAGAGTACCTTCTGTTTCTATTTTGTGGAATAGTTTGAGGTATTGTTATTAGGTCTTCTTTGAAGGTCTGATAAAACTGCACTAAATCCATCTGGTCTTGGGCTTTTTTTTGGTTCAGAGACTACTAATGATGGTTTCCATTTCTTTATGAGGTTACTTGACTGTTTAGATCATTTATCTGATCTTGATTTAACTTTGTTACCTTGTATCTGTCTAGAAAATTGTCCATTTCATCCAGGTTTTACAGTTTTGTTGAATATAGGCTTTTGTACTAGGATATGATGATTTTTTGGATTTCTTCAGTTTCTGTTGTTATGTCTTTTTTTCCTTTTCTGACTTTCTTAATTAGGATACTATCTCTGTGCACTCTAGTTAGTCTGGCTAAGGGTTTATCTATTTTGTTATTTTCTCAAAGAACAGTTCTTTTTGTTTCAACATGGTTGATTTCAGCCCTGAGTTTGATTATTTCCTGTTGTCTACTCCTCTTGGGTGAGATGGCTTCTTTTTGTTCTACAATTTTCAGATGTGCTGTCAACCTTCTAGTGAATGCTTTCTCCAGTTTTTTTGATTTTTGTTTTTGTTGTTGTTGTTTTGTTTTGTTTTTGTTTTTGTTTTTGGAGGCACTCAGAATTATGAGTTTTCCTCTTAGGACTGCTTTCCTTATGTCCCATAAGATTGGGTATGTTGTGGCTTCATTTTCATTAAACTCTTAAAAGTCTTTAATTTCTTTATTTCTTCCTTGATCATGTTATCATTGAGTAGGGTGTTCAGCTTCCATGTGTATGTGGGTTCTCTGTTGTTTTTGTTATGATTGAGAACTAATTCTAATCCATGGTGATCTGGTAGGATGCATGGGATTATTTCAATCTCCTTGCATCTGTTGAAGCCTGTTTGTGACTGATTATATGATCAGTTTTGGAGACGGTACCATGAGGTGCTGAAAAGAAGGGATAACCTTTTGTTTTAGGATAAAATGTTCCATAGGTATCTGCTAAATCCATTTGTTTCATTATATTTGTTAATCTCACTGTGTCTTTGTTTATTTTCTGTTTCCATGGTCTGTCCATTGCTGAGAGTGTGGTGTTTAAGTCTCCCACTATTATTGTGTGCATGCAATGTGTGCTTTGAGCTTTAGTAAAGATTTTTTTATGAATGTGGTTCGTCTTGCATTTGGAGCATAGATGTTTGGAATTGAGAGTTCATGTTAGCAGATTTTACCTTTGATGAGTATGAAGGGTCCCTCATCTTTTTTGATAACTTTAGGTGGAAAGTAGATTTTATTCGATGTTAGAATGGCTACTATAGCTTGTTTCTTGGGACCATTTTCTTGGAAAATTGTTTTCTAGCCTTTTACTCTGAGGTAGTGTCTGTCTTTGTCCCTAAGGTGGGTTTCCTGTATGCAGCAAAATGTTGAGTTCTGTTTATGTAACCAGTCTGTTAGTTTATGTCTTTTTATAAGAGAATTGAGTCCATTGATGTTAAACGATACTAAAGAAAAGTAATTGTTGCTTCTTGTTATTTTCATATATTGGAATTGGAATTCTGTTCATGTGGTTATTTTCTTTCAGTTTTGTTGAAGGATTACTTTCTTGCTTTTTCTAGGGTGTAGTTTCCCTCCTTGTGTTGGAGTTTTCCGTCTATTATCCTTTGAAGGGCTGGATTTGTGGAAAGATATTGTGTAAATTTGGTTTTGTCATAGAATACCTTGGTGATAGATGGAGACCTATGGTAATTGAGAGTTTTGTTGGCATTTTTGTTCTGTAAGGGTCTGTATGACATCTGCCCATGATCTTCTGGCTTTCATAGTCTCTTGCAAGAAGTCTGGTGTAATTCTGGTCAGTCTGCCTTTATATGTTACTTGACCTTTTTCCCTTGCTGATTTTAATATTCTCTTTTTGTTTTGTGCATTTGGTGCTTTGATTATTATGTGACAGGAGGAATTTCTTTTCTGATCCAAACTACTTGGAGTTCTGAAGGTTTCTTGTATGTTCATGGGCATCTCTTTCCTTAGGTTAGGGAAGTTTTCTTCTATGATTTTGTTGCAGATATTTACTGGCCCTTCAAGTTGGAAATCTTTCCTCTTTTTATACCTATTATCCTTAGGTTTGCTCTTCTCATTGTGTCCTCAATTTCCTGGATGTTTTGGGTTAGGATCTTTTTTAATTTTCCATTTTCTTTGCTTGTTGTGTCCATGTTTTCTATGATATCTTCTGCACATGAGATTCTCTCTTCTATCTCTTGTATTCTGTTGGTAATGCTTGCATCTATGGCTCCTGACTTCTTTCCTAGGTTTTCTTTCTCTAGAGTTGTCTTCCTTTGTGATTTCTTTATTATTTCTACTTCCATTTTCAGATCCTGGATGGTTTTGTTCACTTCCTTCACTCATTTGGTTGTGTTTTCCTGTAATTCTTTTTTTTTATTAGATGTTTTCTTTATTTACATGTTATACAATATCTCCTTTCCCAGGTTCCCCTCCAAAACAAAACAAAATAAAATAAAATAAACAAAAACAAAAACAAACCCCTGTTCCCTCCCTCCTCCCCCTGCTCATCACCCCACCCTCTCCTGCTTACTGGCCCTGGCATTCCCCTACACTGGGGCATAGAACCTTTACAGGGCCAAGGGCCTCTCATTCCATTGATGACTGATTTGACCATCCTCTGATATACGTACTCTGCTGGAGCCATTAGTCCCATTCTGTGTACTCTTAGGCTGGTGGTTTAGTCCCTGGGAGCTCTGAGAGTACTAGGTAGTTCATATTGTTCGTCCTAAGGGGCTACAAGCCCTTCAGCTCCTTGGGTCCTTTCTTTAGCTGCTTCTTTGTGGACCCTGTACTCAGTCCAATGGATAGCTGTAAGCCTCTAGTTCTGTATTAGTCGGGTACTGTCAGAGCCTCTCAGGAGACAGCTATATCAGGCTCCTGTCATCCAGCACTTGTTGGCATCTACAATAGTGTCTGGATTTGACACAATCCCACTAAAATCAGGGACTAGACAAGGCTGCCCACTTTCTCCCTACCTATTCAATATTGTACCTGAAGTCCTATCCAGAGCAATTAGACAACAAAAGGAGATCAAAGGGCTACGAATTAGAAAGGAAGAAGTCAAATTATTACTATTTGCTGATGATATGATAGTGTTTTAGTCAGGGTTTTTATTCCTGCACAAACATCATGACCAAGAAACAAGTTGGGGAGGAAATGGTTTATTCAGCTTACTTCCACATTGCTGTTTATCACCAAAGGACGTCAGGACAGGTCAGGAAGCAGGAGCTGATGCAGGCCATGGAGGGATGTTCCTTACTGGCTTGCTTCACCTGGCTTGTTTAGCCTGCTCTCTTATAGAACCCAAGACTTTCAGCCCAGAGATGGCACCACTCACAAGGGGCCCTAACCCCTTAGAAAATGCCCCACAGCTGGATCTCATGGAAGCATTTTCTCAACTGAAGCTCCTTTCTCTGTGATAACTCCAGCCTGTGTCAAGTTGGCACTCAAAACCAGCTAGTACAGATAGTATACTTAAGTGACCCCCAAAATCCCACCAGAGAGCTCCTAAACCTGATAAACAACTTCAGCAAAGTAGCTGGATATAAAATTTACTCAAGCAAATCAGTGGCCTTCCTGTACACAAAAGATGAACAGGCTGAGAAAGAATTTAGGAAAACAACACCCTTCAAAATAGTCACAAATAATATCTGTTTGACAAAAACTTCAAGTCTCTTAAGAAGAAAATTGAAGAAGATCTCAGAAGATGGAAAGATCTCCCATGCTCGTGGATTGGCAGGATTAATATAGTAAAAATGGCCCTCTTGCCGAAAGCAATCTACAGATTCAATGCAATCCCCATCAAAATTCTAACTCAATTCTTCACAGACTTAGGAAGAGCAATTTGCAAATTCATCTGTAATAACAAAAAACCCAGGATAGTCAAAACTATTCTCAACAATAAAGGAACCTCTGGTGGAATCACCATCCCAGACCTTAAGCTGTACTACAGAGCAGTTGTGATAAAAACTGCATGGTATTGGTACAGTGACAGGCAGGTGGATTAATGGAATAGAATTGAAGACCCTGAAATGAACCAACAAACCTATGGCCAATTGATCTTTGACAAAGGAGCTAAAACCTAACTGTAATTCTTTAAGGGATTTTTATTTCCCCTTTAAGGGTTTCTACCTGTTTACTTGTGTTCTCCTGTAATTTTAAAAGGGATTTTTGTATTTCCTCTTTGTGGGCTTGTACCTGTTTACCTCTGTTCTCCTGTATTTCTTTAAGGGAGTTACTTATGTCCTTCTTAAAATCCTCTATCAGCATCATGAGACATGATTTTAAATCCAAATCTTACTTTTCTGGTTTGTTGGTGTATCCAGGACTTGCTGTCCTGGGAGTACTGGGTTCTGATGATGCCAAGTAGTTTTGGTTTCTTTTGGAAACATTATGTGTTTGCCTTTCGCCATCTGTTGTTCTCTGGTGTTAGAAGTTCTTATTGTCTCTGGCTGGAGCTTGTTCTTTCTGTGGGTCTGTAAGCCTGTTTCAGCACTCCTGGGAGACCAGCTCTCTCTTGGCAAGACCCCTGCACAGAGTGCATCCTGGGTGCAGATGGAGGCAGGAAAGACCCTGTCACAGCTAGCTGCTTTGCTGCTCCTGAGACTTGTGTGCTCCTGGCTGGTCCCTCCTTAGACAGTTACCAGAGAGAAAACGGTGATCTTACCTGAGTCCTGGGATCAGAGCCTACAGGAATTTTAAATGTGATATATTTAATAAGTTTTGTCGATATAGAGAGTTGAATTTTTGCTACAAATAAATTCATATATTTTGAAAAATAAAGCTTTACTAAATATTGAATATTGCACTTTTCTAAAGTTTTATTATTTATGATTCAAATGTAAATATATTTTGTTCATAATTCTTGCCTCCCCAAGTCCCTTCAGGTCCTTTCCCCATTCCTACCCATTCAACTTTAAGTTCTTTCTAAAACATAAACAAAAAACAAAAACCAATATGAAAACAAAACACCACAAAAAAAAAGAAAAACAAAATAAAACCATATCACCCACACACCCCCTAAAAAATAAAAACTAAAAATAACCAAATAAAATTACACAGAAAATATGGAGTCCAATTACATGTTGGGTAACATCTAAGCTTGAGCTTCTCCTCGAGTGGTTAATATACCCAGTGTCACTCTGTTGGAGAAAATTCATTTCTCTTCTCAAAGAAGATACACGTGACAATTCAGTCATTAACTTTTACCTTAATGGCTGGGATTTCATTCATTCATCCATTCATTCATCATTCATTTTTTTAAAAAATATAACAAAATAAGTCAAAACAAAAACTATCACATTGAAGTTGTAAAAAAATAATCAACAATAACAACAAAGAATCAATACAAAAACAGAAGAGAAAGACCCCATGAGAAGGCACAAAAACCAGAGATGCATGTGTTCACACACCCAGGAACATGAAACTTAAAGCCAGAATATCTGTGCACAATTTTACAGGCTCTGTACGTAGTGCTTCAATCTCTGTGAGTTCATATTTAGCTTTACTTATGCCAATTTGGAAGTCATTGTTTTCCTGGTGTCCTCTGATTCTTATGCTCTCTCTGCTTCCTCTTGTGTGGATTACCTGAGTTCTGTGGAGAGATTTGATAGCTACATCCCATTTAACACATTTAGGTCTCTAACTCTGTATGTGTTCCTATCTGCTGCAGGAGGAAGCTTCTCTAATGAACAAAGCACTGATCTATGAGTAGAGTAGAATATCATTAGAAATAGAAGACAGAGGCTACCACACAGTAGGTAGTTGAAAGACACAGTACACCAATTTTTCAAAAAGAAAATTACCTGGTGGAGTTCCTTCAATTTGGTTGATGTGTTCCTTTGTGGACCATCACACCAGATGCTTCATTTCCAAGATGATGTCTCCTTTTTTTTTCTTTCATTTTGTGTATCTTTTTGGTATATTAAACAAAGTTAACTTCCTAATATTATTCTGGCATATGGTAGCTAGTTTTTGTAATTATTCTTCTCTAAAATGTACCATGATTTTCAATGAATTTAAATCTAAATGGATAGGAAATGTTAAAAAAAATACTTCTTCTTAAATCTTATATGTCAAGGTATTATAATATTAGAAACAATACCAAAATCAACTTGTTTCTAATTAGCATTAGAGTAGCATGGAGAAAGATACATTGTTAATAACTTGGCCAAACAAAATACCTTTAAAATGGCTTGCTTTGGTTTGTTCGTTTTTTCCCTTATGTTAACATATTGAAAATAACTAAAAAGTGGCAAGAAATGAAAAAGACAAGGGGATGTGGGAAACAACACATTAAATTAAAAGACATAGAGTCAAACTAAAGCCCTGGAGAAAGGGAACTGTTTGTATCTTGAAAGAAAAGAGCTCACTACTTCCAGAGCAGGGTGAGTATAAAGGATGAAAGGTAATGACAGGGTCTTAGACTTCCTCTTGGAGCCTGAAATTGTCCATTTCTAGAAATGATAAAGGCGTGCTGAATGCAAGATCAGCTTTGAACCGTGGCTGTCATTGACTGGGGATCAGCAGGGCAGGGACCTTGACAGAGGATCAATAGGTTGTGGGGAGAGCAGAAAGCAAGCAAAACAAGTAATTTAGTTCTGGAAATGTAAATTACTATGGTTCCTGTAACAATCATCAGAATGAATGAGCTTTAAGGAATGGCGGTGGCGCTGCCTGTCAATAACACAACTTATAATGCTTTGTTCAGAAATGTTAAGTATACAATTGATGTTTTATCCATTAAAAACATAATCCTGATTGGCTTTGAATCTCTTTAAGAGGTGACAGGTAAAGGAGAAGAAGAAACAGTGACATGAAGGAGTAAGAAGGATGCTCGCTTTCCTCAAAGGCATGTGAAAGTGAATGTGGTTGATAAAGCAAATATTTGATAGTTTGCTGCAATCTCAAGGCAGTTGAATGATAAAAGAAATGCGACTGGTTTCTGTTTCTATTCTTCAAGTGTTTCCTTTGTGTTTGTCCTGCATTTGTGAAGGCAAATTAAGCCTTATCACTCCCATTCAGTCTCTCCTGTGCCATTATAACTTTCAGAAACAGCATTAGTTGTCATTGACAGATAGGCTGTTGTATTTTATCTGATCCTTTGATAAGCAGGGTTTCTCCTTTTTTTCTTTATATCATAGCTCCTGAAACTAGAGATTCTTCCTCTTTGCTCCTCTTTTCAGTGTTACAGAACAACACCCTTTAACCTCTACCTCCTTTTTTTCATTTTCTTGTTGTTCTCCCTGATGACTCCTTCATCTGATATATGCAAATATGAGCCAATGAAGACTTCAGTTCCTTGATATGGGTCCTTGTTATCCTGAGATGGCTCAGGGAAAGGACACTAAACTCCCTTCAAGAATCTATGCTATATTGTTCTAGTCACAGTTATTACCATTTGTTTTATTCTTGAGCATATCCTATAACAATGTTTAGAGGCATTTTATTTTAGATCAAGGACACAGAATTGTGCTTTTTTGTGCCTTATTTTGACTGCTAATTCCTATCAGGTGGATTCCCCAGACATGACTAAGCTTCTAGGGACATGCTGTATTATGTGGGAAACCCTTGGACCAGTATTTTTATGTTCAGTTAATAGAGACCCTGGTTTCAAGTTACTCCCATATACAAAGTTAGCCTAGCTATTACTTATTTTAAACATGAGCAGAGATTTCACACATAGGAGAGATTTCATAGTTTTGCTCTAATCTACCTACCTGTTCCCACAATTCTTTTAAAACAGTGTCTTGACTTAAGTTATTGTTGTTGGTGTTCTTTAACTAGGGATACTTCATGAAATACTTTCTTCTTGGGAATGTGTTTCTCTGGGCACCATGGTTCTGGTTGTGTCTCTTGCCATCATTCATATTTGTCTCAAAACTAAACTCTCTCCTCCTATCCTTGTAAGAATAATGTTTCACATTATCAGTACTTCTATAGACTTGGTGACAAATGCGATGTAATTTTCAGCAGTGATGGCAGAAATAAATGCAAAGACTAGAAACTAATTCTCAGGTACGTTTAATTTGAAACAAAAAAGAGTTGAGGGTAGAGGTCAGTACCAATTCAGGAACTCTTGGCTTTCTATAGACAGAAAACATCTATGTATTTGGCTGTGTTCTGGGAAGGCTCTGAGATTTTTCTTAGTCATTAGTATGGTATTTTAAAAAGTTAATGTCTCTCGTTTTAAAGTCATTTAATTACCTAAGACACAGATCAATGACCTCTTTGTTACTGGGGACTTGCTGTTTTTATTTTGCAACTTATAAAAAGTTAAGGAGCTAAAAGGCAGGCACATTCCACACACTACAATGAAAGGGACATCAGCACTGTCATGGATGTAAGCAACACTCATAGCTGTTTGGCTATTTTAGCCTCATGGTATTAGTAATATTTGATTTTATGGAATATTTACACTGAATTTATAAACCTGTTCAAAACTATCCCTGGATTTGTGAATAAAATCATTTATTCATTAAGATATTCTAGCTAAGTGCTCTTTTAGATTCCATTTTTTTATGCCATTTTAAAATCATAAGACCTTTTAAAGCTCACATCTGGATTTAAAATTATCTTGGAGGGGTGGCCTGGAGACATAACTCAATGGTAAAGTGCACTGAGTACTCTTCCAGAGGTCCTGAGTTCAATTCCCAGCAACCACATGGTGGCTCACAACCATCTGTGATGTGATTTGATGCTCTCTTCTGGTGTGTCTGAGGACAGTGACAGTGTACTCATATACTTAAAAAATAAATGTTTAAATTCAATTTTTTTTTAGTGAAATAGCATGCATTTTTTAAAGTAATTTTCCTCTCACACTTGGTCTTCCTCCATTCAGACTTTATTAAAACATATCACAGACCAGTTACCATGTGAACAATGTAATTTATTTGCAATTATTTGTTAGTCTTATAAGCCAGGAAATCCATGGTGTTCACAGGTCTTGTTTCTTCTCAGGGCTCCTTTTCTGATTTGATTAATAAACAAAATCTTTGCCCCAAGTCCAAACCTGGGGCAAAGCAAAGCAGCAATGTTGGATACCCCTAATAGAATTTTGTGAATATTCTGCATATGAACCTTATTCACATCTTTTCTCTTCCTTTCTTACCTTCTCCAAATCTTCCTGTTACTCCATTATTTACTTATGTTTATTAACACACACACACACATATACAACTTGCTGAGTCTATTTAGTAAGTTCATGTCAAGCTGATACATGTATTATACAACCCTTACACCTAAGGCTCATAGCTGAGGAAGACAGAGGAGGTGGAATGCCTCAAAGACCCAGTAAGCCAAGAGATCTGATGTGGTATAATGTCTTCGGTTTATGACAGAGAATCTGCTCATATGAAACCTCCACAAGATAGATGCCTAAACAAAACTTGTAAAGTAAAACATTGAAGTTTTAGCCCTGATGGAGGACATTTTATAAGGAACAAAGACTAGATGAAGTCAATTAATGGCTGGTGAGAGTAGATTCACTCTCCAGATACGGGAAATGCTTATCAGCTATTCAAACCTAACTGGTAAACACTGGATGTACATAAATGTCTGACAATTATAAATGAATTCAAGCTATGAATTTTGAAGACAGTTTCATACTGTACTGTGGTTTATGAATTTGTCTGGAAAGAATTAGAAATAGTGTAAAAACAATTAAAATAAGTCACATTCTCTGTTTAAGACAAATTTACATTTTTAAAATAAGAAGAGTGAAGCAATATTTTATTTCAGACTTGATAATATATTGAAAGTAAAACTTGCCTTTCCTCAACGTTGGTTATGAGTTTCAACATGGATCAGTGGGCCTGTGCATTAATTATAATGAGCAGATTTACAAGAAAAACAATGAAGTAGATTAGTATGCTCTAGCAGGAGCTCTTCTTGGTGAAAACATCCATGAGCTAGCTACAAATGAATGTATATGTACATATATGTGAGGATATGTGTACATGCATCCATTATTAGAGGTTTAAGGGACATTATGCAAGGTTTATTTGTTTTTGCTTTGTTCTCTAATTTAAAAGGGGGCAATGGGATTTAAAGAAGAATCTTTATAATTGGCATTGTTACTAGTATCTGAGATCTAGACCATGACCTTTTATTCAAGGAAATGAAAGAAAGGCTCATGCTTTATTGTTATTGTAAATAATAAAAAGAAACTATATTCAAAGCAACATAACAGTACATGTCAGAAGGAAACTAGATTTAGTGTGAAGAGCTCTGGGAGATTCTATAAGAGCTCTGAAGATAACAATATTGCACAGATGGAGGCCTTGTGAAGTTTCAGAGGGAAGTTAATAGATTCCCTCAGGGCTGCTTGCTATTTTGAATTAAGAATCTGTCTTTCTGGTCATCTGGGGCCAACGAGTCACCTCTGATTAACCAAAGACAGGTGCCATTGAAATGAAATCTTTTCATTGCTGGGACAGTTGGTACTACTAGTTAGGTAGAACTAAGCAATTAGGAGTAGTTAAGATAACAGTGATACCAGCATCACTGAGGTAAATGTTCTGGGAAGTGTTTCCTCAAGATCAGTATGCAGAAGCTCTCTGTTCTAGATGTGACCATGCTGACAGTGGAACTTGGTTGTGGAAGAGTCACCAAGGAGGTACCAGTTTTGAAGGTATGAAGAGATCATGGAGAATAGCAAGGCTTTGTGCTGGAATCCCTGAAGAGAGCCCAGGGAATGTACAATCCAGTTGCAGCAAGAGACCCCAGCCATCTCGCTAGTGTAGGGGCTGGCGAGACGGATCAGCGGGTAAGAGCACTGACTGCTCTTCCGAAGGTCCTGAGTTCGGATCCCAGCAACCACATGGTGGCTCACAACCACCCATAATGAGATCTGATGCCCTCTTCTGGTGCGTCTGAAGACAGCTACAGTATATTAAGCTGGAGCTAGTTGGGGCTGGAGCTAGTGGGACCAGAGCAAGCAAGGTCATCCTTAGTTCAATTCCCAGCAGCCACATGATGGCTCACGGCCATCTGTACAGCTACAGTGTACTCATATACATAAAATAAATAAATAAATCTAAAAAAAAAAAATCTGTCAGTCAGTGTTATCCAGTGACCACCCATAACATCAGCAGCAGTGGACCGGAACCAGACAGATCCTAGGAGACAAGCTGTGCATTCTGCAAAGAATAGAGCTGCAGAAGTGACTCAAATTACTTGGAGGAGCTCAGAAGATGGTGAGAGAAGATGGGGAGATGATTGGCCATTGAGTTATTTAAACTGCTGGGTATGGGTTCAGACTGTGACAGTGTCCTGGTTCTTGCATCCTGAGTAAAGCATTTAACTTAGTTTTGATTTTTAGAGGAGCCCAAAGCTGAGATTCTTTTAAAAATTTAAAAGAAATTTTGGATTTTTAAAGAGACTGGGTATTTTAATGTTTGAATTTGTAAGAACAATGGAATATTTTTTATATTTATGTTTTGTAGTGTGATATTAATAGTATAATGTAATTAATATTAATGATATAATGTATTAATGTGCCACCTTGAGAATAAATGTGATGGGAAAAGTTCTATAGTTCTTGAATTTAAATTTTGTAAGTTTAGTTAATTTAAAGACATTTAGTAAGACTTCGATTATTAAGATGTAATTTTAAGTTTTTCATTTTTATATTAGTATTAAGAATGAACATAGTTCTGTAACTTGTCCTGAAAATTATTTACATTTTTAAAAAGGCATGAATAATTTGTTATTTGAACAATGTTTTTGAGGGCTTCCTACCAAAGTGATTAATAGTTATGAACAGTCTGCTGTTTCAGCATTGGAAAACATATCGGTTGTATGCTTCTTAACTAAGGACTTCCTTTGTAATCTGTTATTCAATCCTGCAATTCACATATAAAGAAATTAATACTTCTCTCCCCAGGGTAGAACAGTACTTGGCATAAAATATGCCCACAACTGCTTGTTAAATGAGCATACAGAGAAAAGCTTTCTCTACTGGAAATGGTGTGGTGTAGTGTACGGGCATTTATGTGTGTGTGTGTGTGTGTGTGTGTGTGTGTGTGTGTAATTGAAGAAAAAGAAAACATAAATTGATTTTAAATAGTGTTCTCAACATTTTTGTTTTGTGTATATGGGTATACATTATGCATGCATTTTAATATGTATAGAGGTAAAGCGTGTGGGTGTCTGTGTGGAGGCCAGAGGAAATTCTTGGCTGTTGTTCCTGAGGAGCATTTTGTTTTGTTTTATTTGAGATGGCAGCTCTCATTGCCTTGGAACTCACCTAGTGTGCTAGCCTATGGGTCTTCTTGTCTTCACTATTCTACCGCCAAGATTAAAAGGACACACCACATATCCAGGGGATTTTTTGTTTTTGTTTTTGGTTTTGGTTTTGGTTTTGTTTTTTTTGTTTTGTTTTATTTATTTATTTATTGATTTATTTTTGGTGTTTTGTTTGGTTGTTTGGTTGTATTACATGGTTGAGTTTGCATGGCTGATAATACCAACTAATTCACCTCTCCAGTTCACCTCTCAACTCTTTGGAGAAGTAGCATCTGTTTTAGTATGGGAATGTCCCTACTTTGTATTTTGCCTAGTATAAGTGTTAAAGAATAGCCTCGCCTATTATCCAAAGTATTCTGGTTTGGATAGGAAATTTAATGTTTATTCTATTGTTCACATGAGATAACTAATTGCATGTATGAGAGACTAGTGAATGGAGAAATGCTTTTGGCGAAATTTTGATGTCTTTTCTGGTTCTAGACCTAATTTAAAAAATCCGAGCTCAGTGTTTTATCTCTACAATATAAGGGATTTTATCAAAAGCCACTTTTCCCTCTTAGGTGACAAGAATTTTATACCATTCTTTTAAAGTTAAATCACTAAACAAAACTAAAATTACATTTGGGGTATTTGTGTAAGGTTAATGTAATGTAGTTGTATGTATATTGCAAGGCGATATATGAAAAGCAATAGGTTTTGATGGATACTACAAGTGTTTTCTAAGTATATCCAGGTTTTCCTCTAAGAATACACTAGAATCTTCCTTTGATGTTCTCTTGAAGCTAAATGGATATTCTTCAAAACACAAACTTTATGGGTATATTCATATGAATATTTCACATCTCAGGTACAGTAAAAGTTAGAGTCTGTAGATTGCTTTAGGCAAGATGGCCATTTTTACTATATTAATCCTGACAATCTGTGAGCATAGGAGATTTTTCCATCTTTTGAGATCTTCTTAGATATCTTTCTTCAGGGATTTGAAATTCTTGTCATACAAATCTTTCACTTGCTTGGTTAGAGTCACACTAAGGTATTTTATAATACTTGTGACTAATGTGAGGAGTGTTGTTTCATTTGAGTGGAGGAGGCCTACCGATTGGTTTGAGTTAACTTTCTAGGCAGGTACTTTGCTGAATGAAATTCTTAGACAAATGGGTGGAACTAGAAAATATCATCCTGAGTGAGATAACCCAATCACAAAAGACCACATATGATATGTACTCACTCATAAGTAGATATTAACCCAAAAGTTCAGGATACCCAAGATACAATTCACAGACCATATGAAGCTGAAGAAGGAAGACCAAACTGTGGATGCTTCAGTCCTTAGCAGGGGAAACAAAATACTCACAGGAGATAGAAGGTGAGAGAGTCTTGGGAGGAATAGAGGAGGGGAAGGGGGGAAAGAGTGCCAGGGTCAGGTATCAGAGGAGACAGGATGATATACAGAGGGTCAGGAATTTGAACAGAGGTGTGTAGCAATGGGGAATGGGGAACTGAGGGTAGCCAGCAGCAAGTACTAGATGCCAGGAAAGCAAGAGGCTCGGAGGACCCAACTGGGATGCAATTAGCTGAAATGACCAACGAAGGGGAGGAAGAATATGTAAAGACCATATCCAAAAGTTAGGCAAGGTCCCTGGTTGGGGAAAGGGACTACACATTAATCTCCAAATTTTTAACCCAGAGTGGCTCCTGTCTAAAGGAAATACGAGGGGAAAGTGTGGAGCAGAGATTGAAGAAAAGGACACCGGGAGATTGCCCCACCTGGGAATCCATCCCATATACAGACACCAAACCCAGACACTATTGCTCATAGGAGTCTGTTATAGCTGTCTCCTGCCAGAGCCTGACAAATACAGAGGTGGATGCTCACAGCCAACCATTGGACTGAGCACAGGGACCCCAATGGAGGAGTTAGAGAAAGGACTGAAGGAGCTGAAGGGGTTTGCCATACCATGGGAAGAACAACAATATCAACCAACCTGAACTACCCCCAACCATCCCCGCAAAGCTTCTAGGTACTAAACCACCAACCACATGGAGAGACCCATGACTCCAGCTGTATATGTTGCAGAAGATGGCCTAGTCTGGCATCTATGGGAGAAGAGGTCCTTTTCCTGATAAGGCTCGATTCTTCAGTGTAGGGAATGGTCAGGGAAGTGAGGTGGGAGTGGGTGAGTGGGTGATGGAGCACTTCATAGAAGAAGGTGGAGGGGGTATGGAATGGAGGGTTCTGAGACGGGGAACCAGGAAAGTGGATAACATTTGAAATTTAATTACGTAAAATTTCCAGTTTAAAAAAAAAGTTGGGGACAAGATTGAGCTGCTGAGTAAATTGAAGCCTTTAATTTAGATACCCTTCAAACACAGACTTACTAGGAGTAAAATGAATAAAAACCAAGGTTTAAAGATTAACTTATTTTTACATTTTTATGAGTATTTACCATATACATATCTACCCCATCTTGTTTGGTGCCCTGGAAATGGAGTTGCAAATTGTATTTGGCACCATATGGGCACTGGGAGTAGATCTTCAGGTTCCCTGAAAGAGCATTAAGTGCTCTAAACGTCTAACCCATGTCTTCAGTCTTGGAATGTCAATTTTTATTATAAGTCATTATAACACACTTTGTTACCATTAAATAACCTAGCCTACGTAAACTCCTATGGCCAGCCTGTGACATGCAGTGACAGGTGCTTTCCAAGTAGCAACTGGTCCCACCACTCTATGATGCTGCAGTCAGATGAGACCTAACACATTTTGATCATAAAATCTGTAAACCATAAGGATTAGAGAATTGTGGTCTTTCATGGCAGACAGATTTTTAAGGGTTGTGTAGTTCAACTCTACCATTTACATTAAATTAAGAGGAGAAGCACAATCAAAGTAAGTACCAGCAGTAGCTCCTCAAATAAAATTGACTAAGGTACTTCCTCTTTCTGAACTTGTAATCTGTATCTTTAGAAGGCAGATAATCTTATCATATATTTTATTAGAGGATTGATAAGTAAATTGACATGAATCCATTAACACTTTATTGTAATGAAAGATCTAGTCATTCTCCCTTTCTTGTATGTCAGGAGAGACAGTTCATGAGTTGTAGTTGATCCTATGAAAGTTGGTGTAACTATACTTCTATATCTCTCAGGTTGTTCATGTAATTCTATACCTAGTAGGAGGTTAGGATAGTGATCCACAGTATGAGTATGGCCATCATAAACTAGAACAGCATTGCAGAGAATACCCAGAGCCTCTGGCTCTGTCTTGTATGACCCTGTACTTTCTAACAAAAGTTTCTTCACTACAAATTATCTTTGTAGGAATGGTTGTTGTTTTCTTTTGTTTTGTTATTGGTGTGTGTATGTGTGTGTGTGTGTATGCACACAGGCATGGGGAGATAGGAAGATAACCTTACTCTCATTCCTCATGAACCTGCCTTTATATTTATGAATGAAAGTTTCCCCTTTAGTCTGGTGTTCCTAGATGAGGGCTGTAATGGCCAGGCAAACATGCTCAGGGAATGTATGTCTTAACACACACAGTGTGGAACTATGAGCACATCTCGCTAGACCTTCCTTATTGTTGTGAACTTTGGAAACCAAGCAGCTGTCATTGTGCTTATAAGGTAAACACTTTCCAATAAAACTCAGAGCGCCAACCACAGCTTAGGTGAGCAGCAAGAATCTGCAGATTGTGAAACATGGATATTCCAAAGCAGTTGCAATGGAAAGGGCAATTACCCTGCTTATCAAGGATGCTGCTACATGGTTCTGGTTCTGATTTTCATATTTTTGCTACAATGAAAAAAATAATCCTTAGTATATTTGTATTTCACTCTATGAATTGTTCAAGTGAATTATGTTTAAACTGAGTGTGTGAAAGAGAGATAGATAGAGAGAGAGAGAGAGAGAGAGAGAGAGAGAGAGAGAGAGAGAGAGAGAGAGAAAGATTCCTTAGCAAGTATGGTATGTGGATTACTCCTAAACTGAGAGTGACATGAGTATTCTTTTTTGGAAGTCTGTATCCTTAATTTGTGCTGTTGCCGTAAGTATTGAAGTTGTTAAGAGCACTTATACTTATTGGATAGAAAGATAATACTAATTATACTGTATAGAATTATTTTTTTGACACTTTTTATTGTTGTAGAAATTTTTGTCACTACCTGGGTTTCTATCCTGCCTTGTTCATTCAGTTCCCAGAGAAAAGACACCCACAGCCTTTATATTTATAATAAACCTTAAACAGCACAGGAGCTGGACAGGTATCTACCCTCTATACTATTAGAATTTACATTCCTATCAATAACACCTAGTTGTTACTTACAATGTTCCATCTGGGCTGTCTGATCCTCAATTGGCCAGCCCCCAGGGCCATCTTCTTATGGTCCACCTAACCCATGGTGGCTTCTATCTTCCTCCTTTACCTTTTTCTCCCATCATGTTTCTTCTCTGACCCCCACAAACCCAGGAAAACTAAAACACAACTATGTCTCTTATTCCCATGTATTGGCTATTGGTATCTTTATTTTCAAGTCAGAAATAATTTGGGGGCAAGGTCCCACATTGTCTACTAGGCAACTAGTCTTGAGGACCCAATATTAGCATTAGAATGCAAGCAGCATCAGGTCAACCCACTACATTTTATACACAGTTAAATGTAAATAACATTTGTATGGTTTGCATTAGATTTCTCTCCAATAATTAAGAATATTTTCAGATTTTAGAATTTTATCCTATGTTTAAAAAATAGTTATATCATATGAGTTATTGCTAATGATTTGTTTTTGTAATTATGAATTGATACTTTGGTGCTTTTCAAAAGCTAAAATATTTTCTTTTTATTGAAACAAATAAAATGAAAAAATTTTCCTGTCTATACTATGGATTTGGGTGCTTATTATGTTATGTACTATACTATATTACTATAACATAATATGACTGGTGTGCTATATGTTTGAAATATTTTCTTTACTGTACTTATATTTCATAAGTAGCTTTGCATCATTCTTTAGCAACACTGTACATATGTAACATCACGAAAATGATCAGAGGCCATAAATCTGAGAGAGTGATGGGGGGAGGGAGGATGACTGAGAGTGGTTGGGGGAAGGAAAGGCAAGGGGTAAATAATGTAATTACATAATGAAACAATTTTTTTTTGGAAAGACATAAAATAATTAGAGAGTAAAACCTAAAAGCATCGTAGAAGTTCACAGATGCTCTGAGTCAGAGTTTCTAGCTTCAGAGAGGTCATGTTAAGCACCCTGTGTACAACTGCCAAGAGGTTTATTCCAATCTCCTGGACAATACAAATACAATTTCTTCCAAAATCACATCTTCTTAGTAATTTGCTCTGCAGAATTGGGCTCTTACTGGATGCAGTGCTACACTACCCACACGGTTACTGATTGGCAGCCTTATCCCATTTGGTCCTGTCCTCGTCTGCCAACTCTATAATGAGAAAGTTTTCTATTCTCAAAGTTCTCACTGGGTGAAATGCTTTATTGTATAACATCAAAATGCTGATATTTCACTGAACTCATGTATCTCTTGCATTACACTTATTATCTTAATAAAGTTTAAAACTGTGTTATCTTATGTTTATGACTAAAATTTATGTCATATTGAGAGTACATTAATGCTAGAAATATATTTTATTCTTGATAATAAAACATGTTTAATGTATATAAGGTTTGTTGTTCATTACATCTAATGAATATCAACTTCAAGCCAGACATTGTGCTAAGTAGTTTTCTATATTCGCTCTCCTATTTCTTTTCCTAAATCATCACCAAGAAGATGGAACATTTATGTAAACTCAGTACAGCACAGATATAGACTTTTAGAATAATATATATAAAAGCCTTCAAACATTAATTGGAATCTAGTACTTAGATACTAAGTATATTACTAAGTATTTACTTCTATCCAATGAAGTAAAACTATTTTTCAGAATTACCACATTAATAATAATCTTTTTAAATAGTGCTTGACATTGGTTATATAACATACTAATTACATGATGACAAGTTACATAGAGTATTTTTTTACAAACTGAGAAATCTCTGTATTTCATCTTTATATTTTATTAAAACAATGATATTAGCAGACAACATGGTAGCATTTACAATCAACAGATAACAGTAAATGAATTGTATTCTATACCTAACCAGTTAGGCATTCTACAGGGAATTGGTCTATTTTGTCTGAATGAATATACACAACCATCATATGCATGTATGTATGTATATTTCAAAGTAGTTCAGAGTCAGCTGAAAGACCTTCAAAGTTTTTGTGACGACTTATTGTGTGTATGCAAAATTAATACAGTAAAAATTTTAATATCAAAAGTTAGAGTTTCTATGTTTGCTATTACATTGTTTGTTTTACAATACATTTCTTGTTTTAAAAAATATTTTCTTTATTTACATTTCAAATGATATCTCCTTTCCCAGTTTCCCCTCCAAAAAACAAAACAAAACAAACAAACAAAAAAAAACCACTGTTCACTCCCCCCTCCCACTGCTCACCAACCCATCCTCTCCCACTTCCTGGACCTGGCATTCCCCTACACTGGGGCATAGAAACTTCACAGGATCAAGGGCCTCTCCTGTTGATGACTGACTAGGCCATCTACTGCTATACATATGCTGCTGGAGCCATGAGTCCCACCATGTGTATTCTTTGGTTGGTGGTTTAGTCTCTGGGAGCTCTGAGGGTACTAGTTAGTTCATATTGTTGTTCATCCTAAGAGGCTGCAAATGCTTCAGCTTCTTGGGTTCTTTCTCTAGCTCCTTCATTGGGGACCCTGTACTCAGTCCAATGGATGGGTGTGAGCCTCTAATGTATTAGCTGGGTACTGTCAGAGCCTCTCAGGAGACAGCTATATCAGGCTCCTGTCAGCCAGCACTTGCTGGCATCCACAATAGTGTCTGTATTTGAGATTGAATATGGGAAGGATTCTCAGGTGAAGGAGTCTCTGGATTATCCTTCCTTCAGTGTCTGCTCCATTGTTTGTCTCTCCAACTCCTTCCATGGGTTTGTTCCCCCTTCTAAGAAGTAATGAAGTATCCACACTTTGGTCTTCCTTCTTCTTGAGTTTCTTGTGGTTTGTGGATTGTATTTTGGGTATTCAGAGGTGCATACCATGTGTGGTTTTTTTGTGATTGGGTTACCTCACTCAGGATGATATTCTCCAAATCCATCCATTTACCTAAGAATTTCATAAATTCATTGTTTTTAATAGCTGAGCAGTACTCCATTGTGTAGATGAACCACATTTTCTGTATCTATTCCTCTGTTGAGGGACATTTGGGTTGTTTCAATTTTCTGGCTATTATAAATAAGGCTGCTATGAACGTACTGGAACTTGTGTCCTTATTAGATGTTCGAGCATCTTCTGGGTATATGCCCAGGAGTGGTATAGCTGGGTCCTCTGGTAGTACTATGTCCGATTTCCTGAAGAACTGGCAAAGTGATTTCCAGAGTGGTTGTACCAGCTTGTAATTCCACCAGCAATGAAGGAGTGTTCCTCTTTCTCCACAACCTCACCAACATCTGCTGTCACCTGAGTTTTTGATCTTAGCCATTCTGACTGGCGTGAGGTGGAATCTCATGGTTGTTTTAATTTGCATTTCCCTGATGACTAAGAATGTTGAACATTTCTTTAGGTGCTTCTCAGCCATTCGGTATTCCTCAGTTGAGAATTCTGTGTTTAGCTCTGTCCTCCATTTTTAATAGGGTTATTTGATTTCCTGACGTCTAACTTCTTGAGTTCTTTGTATATCTTGGATATTAGCCCTCTATCAGATAAAGGATTGGTAAAGATCTTTTCCCAATTTGTTGGTTGCCGTTTTTTCCTATTGACCTTGTCCTTTGCCTTACAGAAGCTTTGTAATTTTATGAGGTCCCATTTGTCAATCTTTGATCTTAGGGCATAAGATATTAATGTTCTCTTCAGGAAAATTTCCCGTGCCCATGTGCACTAGGCTCTTCCCCACTTTCTTTTCTATTAGTTTCGGTGTATCTGGTTTTATGTGGAGGTCCTTGATCCACTTGGACTTGAGCTTTGTACAAGGAGATGGCAATGGATCGATTTACATTCTTCTACATACTTTGTGCCAGCTGAGCCAGCACCATTTGTTGAAAATGCTGTTTTTTCCCCCCACTGGATAGTTTTAGCTCCTTTGTCAAAGATCAAGTGACCATAGGTGTGTGGGTTCATTTTTGGGTCTTCAATTCTATTCTATTGATCCACCTGCCTGTCACTTTACCAATATCATGCAGTTTTATCACAATTGCTCAGTAGTACACCTTATGTTCAGGATGGTGATTCCACCAGAAATTCTTTTATTGTTAAGAATAGTCTTTGCTATCCTAGGTTTTTTGGTATTCCAGATGAATTTGAAAATTGCTCTTTCCAAGTCTGTGAAGAATTGAGTTGGAATTTTGTTGGGGATTGCATTGAATATGTAGATTGCTTTCAGCAAGATGGCCATTTTTACTATATATTATCCTATCATCTGCAATTAGTGATAATTTGATTTCTTCCTTTCCCATTTGTATTCATTTGTTCTCCTTTTGTTGTCTAATTGTTCTGACTAGGACTTCAAGTGCAATATTGAATAGGTATGGAGAGAGTGGGCAGCCTTGTCTAGTCCCTGATTTTAGTGGGATTGCTTCAAGTATCTCTCCGTTTTGTTTGATGTTTCCTACTGGTTTGCTGTATATTGCTTTTACTATGTCTAAGTATGGGCCTTGAATTCCTGATATTTCCAAGACTTTTATCATGAAGGGGTGTTGGATTTTGTCAAATGCTTTTTCAGCATCTAATGAGATGATAATATGATTGTTTTCTTTGAGTTTGTTTATATAGTGAATTATGTTGATGGATTTCTGTATATTGAATCATCCCTGCATCCCTTGGATGAAGCCTGCTTGTTCATGATGGATGATCATTTTGATGTGTTTTTGGATTTGATCTGCAAGAATTTTATTGAATATATTTGCATAGATATTCATAAAGGGAATTGGTCTGAATTTTTCTTTCTTTGTTAGGTCTTTGTGTGTACAATACATTTCAGTACATTTTTCCACACTGAATTTCATAATATATACATATACATATATTTACATATATGTATTTAAATTGAAAAGTGACTAGGTCTCAAATTCTCAAAAAAATGCTTTATCACTAAGCTACATACTAATTTTTTTATTTTTATTGTAGGAAAGATATGTGCCCTAGATTATATGATAATACCTGTAAACCCATTACTTTTGGAGGCTGAGACAGGAGGGTCCTCATTAAATTAGTTGGTTTTGAATTCTCTCTAGCCCAGATTAAGTTGTTGAACTTGTATTCCTCCTGCCTCTACTTCCAGAGTAGTGAGTATTACAGATCTGTGCTATAATGTTTGGTTTCAGTATTTCCAAAGATGAATTAAGCAGTTATAGTTATCATGCATTTGTAACTGTGAGGGCTGGAGTTAGACATGCTCCTATTGTACCATGATAAGATGATATTGGTCTAAGGATTAAACTGAACTGATTTGTAGTAGGAAGAAGACAAAGATGTATGGAACATAATGGTGATAGAAGATTATTACAGAAGGTTTTCTCACTTGGAGAAAATGTGCAATGAGATGATTGGTATTGTGATTTATTCTTCTATCAGAATGTTTTAATACAAACCTACAGATATTATCAGTATGTATATGGATCTCTGAATAGTGGCATTGGCTTAGGTAGACAATAATTTGTTTCAAGAATGAAAAAAAAACAGAGAAAAAGCAGTGCTAAATACCCCAAAATTAAGTACTGAAAGGTATTTCCCAAGTCTGTTACTTGATTAGATAAATGCAAAAGAATCTTGATGGTTTTTCATGATCTCAAATATTTCTTGCTGGCCTGGAACTTGTTATTTAGGTCAGAATGACCTTAAATGTCTAATCCTATTTGCATATCTGAAGTTCTGTGTCTACAGGTATGGGCTGCCATAATCCCAGGACTATATTCATACTAGGACAGCAACCTACCTGTTGAGTTACATCTCTACCAATTATATTTTTTTCTGGTACAAGGGATTGAACTTAGAGACTCTTGCTTTTTAGAAAAGCAAACCTCTGATAATTTACCCATTTTTTTTCATAAAGTGATACTTGGTTTTATATGAACTGCATAAGAAGTTACAATATATAACATGTCAATGTATACTCTGATTCCTAAGATAGGAGGTACACTAATCGCTTTGAATGTGGAAAGTAAATATTCTCTCCCCTTTAGGGAATCTGACAGCACTATTCTTCTAGGCATTACACTTAGAAATACATTAGACACAGATCACTCTTCCATTTCACTCTTTCCACAATTGATAATTTTTTTCTCTCACTTTTTATGTTAATAATTCTTGGAGAATTTCATACAAAGTGTTCTGATCATATTAATCCTCTGTTCCAGGTACTCCCATATCTACATGCCCTTCCCTACTCACACAAGTATGAATTCTCATTTTTTATTATTAAGTTTTAATGGTTCATTTAGTATTTTGAATTATTGTAATTATACAAGAATAAGCTGATGCTGTTAAAAATTACTTTTGTTATATTTCGCTGTTGCTGTTAAAATTTACTTTTGTTATATTTCATTTATTTTATTTCAATTTTTGAGACGAAGTCTCACTATGCAACCTGACTTCTGGAACTCATTACATAGAACACACTGGCCTCAAACTCAGAGATCAACCTGCTCTACCTCTCAAATGCTAACATTAAGGTAAGTGCAAACACACGTGGATCTAATGCTATTATATATTCTTATATTATAATGTGAAAAGAAAATCTGTCTACTCACTTATGTATCTATTTCATAATGAGCTATTACAAAAGTCCCATGATTTTAGAAGAAATATGTACTTAGTTTGTTAGTGGCCTAATACCTATTACTTTGAGTTTAGAATTATGCACAACAATTTAATTAATGACTTATAAATGATATTTTAAAATGTTACATATAATTTTGTAATTCATAGTGTATTATTTGAATACTTGAGTATAACACAGTGTTTTAATGGACAGATAGCCAATGAGGACAGATGTACATAGTAACTGTAGTTTTATATATTATTTATTTATTTACTTTTGACAACATCTCTCAATGTAGACTGACTGATGTGGAACTCACTATATAGATGAGGCTACCCTCAGTCTCATAGAGATCTGGGTGCTTCCACCTCCCAGATAGGTTTAAAGATGTTTTCTGCCAGGGCTGGCTTTACTTACTGATTTTATTCCAATATTATCTGATGAAATAAAAGGCAACTTTTTCATTTTTCTTGTATTCTTGCAGGCTTGTTCAAAGTACTAAAATGAGATCTGATCTATTTTTGAGAATTCTCCATGGGAAACTGATAATCAGGACATTTTGTAATTGTCAAAATGCATTTGATGCATAGTACCATCTATGTATTTAGTTGACTTCTCTGTGTGTAGAAGACCTATTTATTGTAATAAACATATTCTAAAGTTAACTACCATTATTTTGTTAGTGTCTAAGCTTTAATGGCCATAACTGTTAGTTTCATGAAATTGAGTATGACTGTTTTAATTTGTGTCTTGATGAATTGTCTCCTACATAAATTTCTTTGTCTCCTCATTTGGATTAGGAATATATTTTGTTAAGTGAATACAGTGACTCATGCCTGCTTCTAAATTCCATTTGTCAAACACTCAACTGAATGAGCTTAAGGCACTGGTCCTCATTGCTATCACTACTCAGAAAAAGGAAAACTAAGTGTAGTAGCCTCCATGACTGATAGATAAACCAGCAATAAGCAAACCTGAGACAAACATACAGGGAGAACCAGTGGAAAGCCATCAGGAATAGAGGAAAAGATAGTACTTATGAATTAAGAAAACACTAGTTAATAAATGGTATGAAAATTCTCCTAGCAAGTAATAGTAGGGGAAAAGAAAAGGCTACAAAGAAGAGGAGAAAATTTAAAAACTGAAAAGGCAAGCAATTAGGGGGAAACTGATAAATGTAAATTGAGGATAAAAATTGTGAAAGGGAAAAGATGAGAAAGAAGAAACACAAAAGAGAAAGATGATGAAATAAAAAAATAAAAGTGGAATAGAAAGAAAATATACTGGAGGTAAAGTACTAAAAGGATAATGGAGGGAATATCATGTATAATCCCAGGATTTGAAGGTTAGCACCCAAAGACCAGAAGCTCCATGCAGAAAGAGTGTCTCAAAACAACAAAACAGGACAAACTGGTTTTTACAATCTAGACAGTAGAGAAGAAATTTGAAAGGGTAAATATAAACGCACTAGAGGCTGAAAAGAAACATGTAGAATAGACAGACTATAATCAAATTCATATTAAGTACATAAATCAGTTTGATTGACGATGTCTTTATAGATATGGCAACAATAAAACAAAAAAAGAGGAGAAAAGATAAAAATTATAGTTATTTTATAAAAATAGGACAGTTTTTCCATCCTCTACGGATGCCAGCTGTGAGTGCTACACTGTGAAATCTGTATCTCTGCTGACTGGTTTTTGGCTCCATTCCACCTGATGAGAGCATTCTGTGTGCTATTTAGTTTCCTCTTTTGTCCTTTGTGCTTTTTGCCTAGCAACCCGAGGGTACGACTCTTGGTTAGAGCAAGCAGTAATTCATCCTGGATGATACCACTTCCCAGGGCTGCATTGGACAGAACTCAAGGCAGCAGGTCCTAGTGTCTACTGCCTTCAAGTGTCTCCTTGTGAGTGGGGAAGCCCCGTCTAGACAAGGGAGAAGAAATTTAAAAGGGTAAATATAAAAGAAATCATAGTAGTCACTGTTTCAGTGATAATAGTAATAACAGTGATGACAGAAATAAAAGTAATCTCCATGGTAACTCAGTTTAGATGAACCAAGTGATTCCTTACCTTACCTTTGTCCTCTATTTTGTAAAACTTAGTTACTTGTTTACTTACTTACTTACTTACTTTCTTTACTTATAAATTTTTTGCCACTACCTATTTGCTACTAAAGTTTAGTGTTTATCATAACATATGTTCCACCTGAATCCTTTAGAGATATTGCCACATCCATTTCCCAAATTTTATTGTGTAGTAAATTTATTTGTACACATCTATCATCTATCTATCTATCTATCTATCTATCTATCTATCTATCTATCTATCTACCTATCTATTACCTATCTACCTATCATTTACCATCTCTCCATTTATCTATCTATCCAACCAACTGTTTTTTCTGGTTTTTATTTATTTATGTATTTACTTATTTATTTACAATACAGCTGTTGCACCCCTCTTGGTACCCCCTCTCGCAGTTCCTCATCCTATCCCTCTTTCCTCTGCTTCCAAGAGGATGCTCGCAAACCATCAGGCCTCCCCACTCCCTGGAGCCATAAATCTCCTGAGGATTAGGCAGATTTTCTACCACTGAGGCCATACCAGGCAGCTCTATTCTATATAGGTGTGGAAGCCCAGAACCAGCTTGGCATGCTGGCTAGCTGGAATCTCAGTGTCTGGGAGCTCCTAGGGGTCCAGATTAGTTGAGGTTGCTGGTCAACCTATGGGGTCACCCATCTCTTTTTCTTCTTTCATCCTTCCCCTAATTCAACCATAGGGGTCCCTGACTTCAGTTCAGTGATTGAGTGTAAGTATCTGCATCTGTCTCACTGAGCTGCTGATTGGGCCTCTTGGAGGGTAGCCATTCCAGGCTCCTGTCTGTAAATACATCATAACATCGGTAATAGTGCCAGGCCTGGGTGTCTTGCCATGAGGTAGATCCCCAGCTTGGCAAGTCACTGGACCACCTTTCTCTCAGTATCTTTTCCATTTTTGTCTCTGCAGTTCTTTTAGACAGAAACACTTCTGGATCAGAAGTTTTGACTGTGAGTTGGCAACACCATCCTTCCTTTTGAGGTCCTCTCTATCGACTGGAGGTGGACTCTTCTAGTTCTCTTTTGTTGGACATTTCATGTAAGGTCACTATCATCTCTCAGGTCTCTGGTACATTTTAGAGTGTCTCATCACCTCCCATCTTATGAGGCTGCATATTTCCATTCATTCTCCTGGCCGTCTGGGCTTCTCTCTTGAACCCCCATACCTGATCCTGTTGCCTTTTCCCTTCCCCCTCCTCTCTCACACTCAAATCTCTCCCTCCTTCTGTCTCCTCTGATTATTTTCTCCCCCCTAGTAAGTGGGATTGAAGCATACTTGATTGGTATTTCTACTTGTTAAACTTTTTAAGTTCTATGGGTTGTATCATAAGTATTCTGAACATTTTGGCTAATATTCACTTATAAGTGAGTACATAGCATGCATGTCTTTTGGGGTCTGGCCTACCTCACTCAGGGTGATATTTTCTAGTTCCTTCTATTTGCCAGGAAAACTCATAATAGCCTCATTCTTAACAGGTGCATAGTATTTCATTGTGCAAGTGAACCACATTTTCTGTATCGATTCTTTGTTTGAGAGACATCAGGGTTGTTTCCAGCTTCTGGCTTTTACCAATAAGGCGGCTGTTAGGAACATCATGGAGCATGTATCCCTGTGGTATGGTGGGGCATCTTTTGGGTATATGCCCAAGAGTGGTATAGCTGGGTCTTTAGGTAGAAGTAGTTTCAATTTTCTGATGAATCTCTAGATTGATTTCCAGAGTGCTTGTACCAATTTGCCTTCCCTCCACCAATGGAGGAGTGTTCCTTTTTCTTTACATCCTCACCAATATGTGTTGTCACCTAAGTTTTTGATCTTAGCCATTCTGATTGGTGTAAGATGGGATCTCAGGGTGGTTTTGATTTGTATTTCCCTGATGATTAAGAACTTTGAACATTTAAGTGCTTCTCAGTCATTTGAGATTCCTCTCTTGCAAATTCTGTTTAGCTCTGTACCCAATTTTTTAATCAGGTTATTTGTTTTTGTTTTTCTTGTTTTTGTTTTTGTTTTTGTTTTTGTTTTGGAAGTTGCCTTCTTGTGTTCTTTATATATTTTGGATATTATCCCTCTATCAGATGAAGGATTAGTAAAGATTTTTTTCACATTCTGTATGTTACCAATTTGTCCTATTGACTGGGTCTTTTGCATTACAGAAGCTTTTCAGTTTCATGAAGTCTCACTTATCAATTGTGGATCTTAGAGTCTGAGGCATTGGAGTTCTGTTTAGGAAATTACTTCCTGTGCAAGTAAGTTCAAGGCTCTTTCCCACTTTCTTTTTCTATTTGATTCAGATCTGGTTTTAGGTTGAGATCCTAGTTCCACTTGGACATGCACTTTGTGCAAAGTGATAAATATCTATCTATTTTCATTTTTCCTACATACAGACCACCAGTTATATCAGCAACATTTTTTTAAAATATACTTTCTTTTTTCCATTGTATGAGTTCCATCTTATGGAGTGGCCATTACCTCCCATCAGAAAGTGGCTGGTCACTCTCAAATTCTTGGTGGCACTGTGGTACCAGTATAACTTGTGTTTTCAATATAATCCAATTATTCTAAAAGTTTTGTTCCTTTTTTTCAAATGTGTATATCCAGATAGCCCATACTTCTGTCCACTATTACACTCATTCTTTTCATCTATTGTGGTATTTATTTCTTCTGACACATTCTGAATTTTGCTTATCCTGTCTTTTAAAATAAGCAATTCTATTTGAAGGCCATTTTCCCTAAAGAAACATGTGTGTCATCAATTATGGGGGGATTTTCTCGCTTTCCTACTAGAAGCTTTTCCCTGTATCACTAGCATCCATGGTCTGGGAATTAATATTCACACTACCAGAAACATCAGTTTTACCCAGGTAAAATTGCAACCTACAACCTAGACCTGCCTGCAAGATATATATACTGTTGCCACATAGGCACAAAGGACATGGGAGTAACCAGCCGCTTTCTGATAATATACAAGGTGTACTCCATGAGATGAACTGATAAGACACTGCTAAAGTAACCAAGAAAGCAAGACTAGAGAGGTCATGGGCTTAAGGGGAAGCCTATTACTATTATTCTATTAAAGAGAGAGAGAGAGAGGGAGGGAGAGAGAGAGATACAGACAGAGACAGAGATAGAGAGAGACAGAGAGAGACACACAGAGAGAAACAGAGATACATAGAGAGAGAAACAGAGACCAAGAGAGAGAGACAGAGAAAGAGACACAGAGAGAGAGACAGAGAGAGAGAGAGAGAGAGAGAGAGAGAGA
>NW_022196898.1:22808596-22872820 GCF_008632895.1 Mastomys coucha
CAGGAGACTGACTTTCCTTGAAGTTTACGCCTCAGATACCGCCTTCACGCAAAGTGTGCGTGGCAGTTCTGAGTAGACCAGCCTAGCTGATTTTCCTCGAGTCTGTAATACATAATGCTTTTCCTCTCAACCACTTAGTTTCCAAAAATAATGACTTACTATTTATTAATAAATGCCTAAGCCATAAACTTCAGCTTATTCTCTGACTTGCTTTTAACTTATTCTACCTTTTACTCTCACTTAGGTTTAGCTATGTGTCTGGTTTCCTCTCCTTGACTTCTTACATCTGTCTCCAGAGAGTTTCTTGGGTGAATCTGCCCTTTTTTCGATCCTGAGTTCAGCCACCAGCTGGCTTACTTATGTCTCCTCAGTCTTCCTTGTCAAATCTCTCTTTTTCTAACCTAAGTTCATCTACCTTCTGGTTTATGTTGGTCTCAGCAGCTCCCAAGATACTCTTCTCTACCACTCACTATTTCCCAGAATCCTCTCTAGCCTTGCTGGATGTCCTACCTTCTATTTTCTTCCTCATCTCACTGGCCATATGCTTTATTTATTGTCAGGTGATGCTTGGAAGAGATTTTCTGTATATGGGTCACAAGGAAGTCTTTCTTCTTCCTTCTTTACTACTTTCAGAGTGGAGCATTTGAGCCCTTTATCTTTCCTGCATTTAGAATTGAGCTAAAATATTGTCTTCTCATTGATCTCAGCTTAGATAAAAACTTATATCATCACCACTTATGGAATCCATGTTTGCTAACTATAGGTCTTAGGGATTTGGGCTTCCATAATAATGGAAGTCATGATGCCCATTCGTTGTCAACTTGACAATACCTGGAATTAACCAAAGCCAAGTTGCTGGGTATATGTATGAGGATTTTCCTTGATTGTATATTTGAGGCAGGAAAATCCACTCACATTTGGTCCATACTTTCTGGTGGAAGCCTACATAAGGGGACTGGAAGAAGGAAGATCTTGTTCTCTGCTTGCTTGCCTTTCTCTTGCTGGCAATTTTATCCTTTAACTGGCATTAAAGAATACATAGGATTTCTGGAATAGACCTAAGACCAACTGAGATATCTAGTCTTGTGGACCAAAGAAGTAACAATTGGATCTTTGAAATAAATGAAGTCGTAAAGTGCCCCCCCCATGTGTTTGTGTGCATTTGTATATATGCATATGTATGTTCATTTTATTATTGTTGTTTTACTAGTGAACTCTGGCAAATAGAAGATCTAATTTCTTTCTTTAAATATCTGTCTCTCTATATAAATCAAATTACTTTTTTTCTTTGAAGAACTGCAACTAATAATATGGACAACATTTATAGCTAACCTAGTTAGATTTTCATTGTTGCTATAAAACAACACAACCAAAGCAACTTGTAGAGAAATGGTTTGTTGAGCTTATAGGCTACAATCCTCAAGGGCAAGGCCAAAGCAAAGCTTGAAGTAAAAACCATGTAGGAAAATGGATTACTTACTCACTCTCTATAACTTTCTCAGCTTGCTTTCTTATACAATCCTTGATCACCTGCTAGGTATGGCACTGCCCCAATGTGCTGGGCCCTCCTATAACCAGCATGAATTAAAAAACTGCCCTATAGAAATGCCCACAGGCCAGTCAGTATGAGGGAGGCAGTTCCTCACCTAATATTTCTTCCTCCCAGGTAACTCTATTTTGAGTCAAGCTAATAAAGACAAGCCAGTATAGTAGCCTGAGGGAAGCCTTCCTAAAACTATTGGTCAATGTGAAATATTATCTGTAACAACTCCAAAATGATCTGAGAGGATTTCCAGAAGATTTGGGGTTATGAGTGATTATGTACCACACTGCCCTTCTAGGATAATCCATGTCACATCAAGTTACGTTTAAAGATTGTAGAAAAACACTTCTTTATAAAGAATATCTTTATCCAGTTTTAAAACCAAAGCTCTAGACAATACTTGTGAAGGCTGAAATATATCAGAGAGGGTAATCTAGTCTCTCACACATTTTTTTTACATCATGTAGTCTATGCTGGCCCCACACTTATGAATCCCTTGCTACAATCTCCTAAGTATCAAACTTCATCTGTGCATACACTATGTCTGTAGTTATATTAATGTTGATTTTCTCAAGATGCATTAATGTGGACTTATTTCCTACTTAAGTTAAACCCCATATATGTCTCATCAAAAACTGAATTTCATGATTCTGATTTAATTTTTAGATAGATTATTGCCTTTTCATTTCAGTAATGTTATATCTTATGCTAAATTATTATAGCATTTTGTTTGTATGCCTGGCATTTAAAAAACATAAAAATGTCATAGAAAAGACAAATGATAATAAATCTATTATCTGTAGGGGAAACAAAATGTAGAATACCTTTACATTTGTTTAATGGTATATAATGTGCCTTAAAATATCAAATCACGAAACTAGAGTGTCGAGACTGCCAAGTTTTAGGGAAAGTAATGCAGTGTAATTTTTCTATACAAGTAAACTGAGAGAGATGGTAAAGTCAGTAAATGGTAGAAGATGTATGTGAAAATGTTTCACCTTACATTTCTAAGTTTTAACACCTCGATCAGCAATTATTTTAGTTCAAACTTAGTATAAAGTAATTTATATACAATACATATTTAATGTTCTAATCCTATTGCTCACAACTTTCAATTCAACTCAGGAAATGCCTTGGATGCAATTTTGCAAGAAATGTTTTATTAAAAGGTATGTATCCTTTATAGCGCACAGATGATTATGAACAAAATATAGCTGTGATCTTGAAAATAGTTTATCATTGCACATCTTTAAAAAATAATAATCACAATGACAATAAGTACATGCACAACAGAGATATATTAGTGCTCAGTATATCCAAATTTTCCTATAATGTTGATGCTTTCATTACCCTACTTTGTATATGAGGAAGCTAAAGAATGGTAGCATTCTCCTTCTGGCTTATCAAATTCTCTTCTCAGCCTCTATGCTCTTGTTCAGAACAAGTAATCTCTCAACACCTGAACTCATCAATACCAATTGAAACTTCTGGATATGTATTTGAATAATTTCCCACACATTTGCCAGAAGATTGCATGAATCGAAAACTATTTAAGTGCTTTTTTGTTTGTTTGTTTTGTTTTGTCAATGAGTGTAATGTCAGTGAGTTATTAGTGATAGATGAGAAAATCTAAGCCTTATGACATCTATCATGATCATTGCTGAAATCATGCAGTTGATACTTATTAAAACACTGTTGTGATCATCTGTCTAAGGGCATTTTCATGGTTGATTTTGCAGTAAATGGGGATTTACTTAGACTATGATTATGACTTGAGAAGCAAGGAAAGTCGTTCAGAAAACAGAAGTTCTAGGGCTTAAGTTCTGCTTGCCAGTCTGCACTGGACTTTACCATTGCTCTTTAATTCTATGGGAGTTATTTCTCTTCCCTGTTAACTAAGGATGTTGAAGTTGCAACAGGCAAACAAAAAGTTTGCCTCTAGGACTATGTTATACTGAAATTCACTGACTTAGATTTCCTTAGCCATGTGCTAATACTTGTAACTCACAGCAGGTGGAATGTAGTGGTTGGCTTCTTGTCCATAGTTGAGGCCTTTGTATTTAAGGTTCTCATTCTTCCTCTCTATTTTCTTTCTGAAATCTGTGCCATTAGAAAAGAATCTCAATGTCTATGGAGTGGGTAGTGCTAATTTTAGTTTATAAATTATTTAACAAACTTATTTATAAGTACCAATGATGACTAATAAATTAAATCTCTAAATTTTAAAACCCAATATTGTGTCAGTCCATCAGTTGTTCATTTCTTGAGCTGTAAACACTAGTTTCCCTAATTATCACACTTAATCCACAGAGAAAAGGAATGTAATATGTAAAGAGAGAAGAGTGACTTTGGGCCCGGTCTCTGGAAAAGGTGTCCTTTTTCATATATTCATTGTAACTCTTGAGAATGTGTTTACCTCATTGGAAGCAGATTCTGAAATAATCAGAATCACTGAGCAAAACTCCCCCTCTACTGCTGAACCAAACTGAGCCTCTGAGTTTTTTTTTTTTTTTTTAGAAAAGCAGCTTGGTTACAACTGTCTGGGTCCAGACATCAATCTATCCCAAGCAGGACAAGTGTGGGTGATGTATGGAAAGGATATTTTAAAATCTACTTGAGCTTGCCATTCTGGAGGCTTGCCCAGAAAAGAGCCTCAGAAAAAAATCTCGATGGAAACAAGAAAATTTTATCAAATTTATGCAGACCTTGAGAGCCACAGAAAATAATTGGACAACAGCCCAACACTAAACAGATAAAGATTTCATCATTAATAACAACTGTGACAGCTCTTTCAACTGTTTTTACTCTTGTGTAGGTTGCAGTGACGGAGTAAGTCTCTGTATAAGTTTTGTGCTGTATCATGATGGAAAAATGCTTTCTTTACATGTCCTTATAAAGTCAATCCTGCTCTCTTGTACTAGCTTAATCTAACTCATTTTTCAAACATAGTTACACTGTCAAATAGAAGGGGGAGCAATATTTCTTTCTTTAGCCAGAGGTATTCCTCTTTAAATGGTCAGGAAAAGCAACAACAAAAATGCCACATATCTATAAAATAAAGATACTATCTTGAATTATTAAAAATCTTGAACTAAGTTCTAATAGCACATCTTCTTAAATAAAACAAATTTTCAGCAAAATCACACCATTTTACAGGATGCTGTAATGTGCATCAAAAGAATAATCACACCAGACAGTGGTGGCACTTGCCTTTAATCCCAGCACTTGGGAGGCAGAGGCAGGCAGATTTCTGAGTTCGAGGCCAGTCTGTTCTATAGAGTAAGTTCTAGGACAGCCAGGGCTATACAGAGAAACCAATAATAATAATAATAATAATAATAATAATAATAATAATAATAACAACAACAACAACAATGTATATTGGCTTTATGTGTTATTGGCTATGAAGACATTGGGTGAATCCTCTGACTTATTTTAAATGAAATATTTTTAATGAAATTGCTATCACACAGACATGCTAAGCCCCTTTCAGTAATAGTGTAACAGTTTCAAAAGAAAATAGAGTAGTATTAAAGTTAACCATATGATTCTTGATGTGGGTGTCAGAGAGCTGCAGATTTACTGTATTAAATTGCTACAAGTGACAACATGGAAAATTATATATTACAATTTCAAATAAATTTAAAAAGAAACATTGTTTTACAGAGATCTATTTAAAATTTCTTGATGTAGATGTAGTAAATGAATATGCAAAACATTTCAAGTAATCTATTTGTAATAAAAAAGAACACTGTATACACTGATTCTTGTTTAGAGGTTGAAAGGGAAGCTTAAGTTGAAGGAACTCCAGATGAAATGTAATTACTCACTTTTATTTTTGCAAAATAATTAGGTATTTAGATTGGGTGGTTTTTTATCAGAATTAATTGAAGGTGTTAGGTTTTATCTTCATAGATTACAGTAGAATATGAAGATGAAAATGAACAAGTTATATGTACTTTAAATTGAACAGTTAAAGTATGATGGAATCCAGAGTAATCAAAACATAAAAATTTGGCTGGACATTTAGTTGAGCTGACATCATTTAGAATATTTTATTCATGTACATCTGTATGGTATTTGTATATATTTTGTGTTCACAATTATGTGGGGACATGTGTGTGTGTGTGTGTGTGTGTGTGTGTGTGTGTTGTGTGTGTATGTGTGTGTGTATGTGTAGAACAAAGATTCCCATTGGGGGTGATTTTGATGCCTTTCCACCTTATTTACTGAGGGTCTCAAACCAAACATAGAACCCCATTCACAAGAATTAGTTGAGCTAGCCAAGTTGCCAGGGGATCCTTTGTTTGGCAACCCAGAACTGAAATGACAAGTTAGTAGGCTTGTCTGTTGGACATTTACGTGGGTCTCTTGAACTATTGAAGAAAGTTCATTATCTATTGTTATCTCTTTTGTTATGCTCTCTGTGTTATCTATGTTATGTTATCTGTGTTATCTCTTTTGTTGTTTCAGCATTATTGTGTTTACATTAACACATCAACATTAAAACCACCAATCCAGCTATTGTAGATCCACATAGATAACCAAGCACAAATTATTACTGGATCATTATCATCAATGAGTCTATTGTTTTAAGTTAAAGTGTGATATATCTTGAAAGAAATTTTGACAACCTATATAAATTTTCAATGACCTATGCTATAATTCAAAAAGTTACTCCCTAATAAACTGATAGAAAGTGATCTTTATCTTTAATAATATCTGAACAATACTGTTTCTATTTTGTAGATGTACAATGTACAGTTGTTTAGGAGAAACTACATTTTGGGGATTTTATGGTTGTGAAAAGAAATGTCTATGGATAGTTTTAGTGATAATTAAAGGTAAAAGAAGTTGCTTTCTACCATCTTGCTCATGAGTACTGTTTTAAAAATACCATTTTCATTTTAAATATTTGTAGTGGCTATTTCTGGTTGTCAATTTGACTATATCTGAAATGAACTACAATTCAGAATTAGAAGGCTCACCTGGCCCTAATCTGGAGGCTGAGAGATACAAGTTTATGACCCGAATCTTGCCATGGAGATCTTGAGGTACAGTGGCTATGAATCCCAGAGGATTAAGATAGAAAGATCTAGTAGCTCAAGATCATCTGCGATTAAAGGTGTGGTGGCATAGTGGCTATGAATCCTAGAAGATTAAGACTGGAAGACCTAACAGTTCAAGCAAGGTCATCTGGGATTAAACATGTGGTGGCACATACCTTTAATCTGGGACACACCTTTTGCTGGAGACCTATATAAGGACATTGGAAGAAGGAAGGCTCTCTCTGCTTCACCTGTTTGCCTTGTGGGACTGAGCAACTGCTGGACCCTTGGACTTCCATTCACAGCTGCTGCCGACCATTGTTGGGAGTTGATTGTTGGGAGTTGGACTACAGACTATAAGTCATCAATAAATTTCTTTACTACATAGAGACTACCATAAGTTCTGTGACTCTAGAGAACCCTTGCTAATACAATATTGCTTCTTGCAATTTATTTTGTAAATTGTATGCATTAAATGCTTGTGTAATTTCTATAACTGGATGTCAATGTGCCTTGAAACTACATTTTTAGGATTATTAAAATGTGAAATCTGGTCTAGTATATGTCTTGGGATGCTTAGGCACAAAATTTGACATAGGAACTTCCCTAACAAACAGTTGCATAATAAAGAGCTTTAGTTATTATATGTAACGAGCTCTAAATCGAGTCACCAAATAATGGCAGAGACAATTCCCCACCTAGATATTTTAACTGCCAAGTGAAACTTCCAGTGTTCTAACTGAGTTCTTGGCCAAAGGGGTCAGTAGAAACTCAAATCAGCTTAGGAAAACTACAAAAGAAGAAACATAGCTAGTACACATACTTAGAAGATTCACCCTGCTAACTAGTGTTCATGGTACTGGAAGGTACTCTGTGTAATATCAGAGGAAAGAGTAAAATACCAACAAAATAACAAACCCTGTAGTCCCCAATAGTGACCTGCCTGCATGATATGCTGGTACAATAGTGGTACAAGCTTTATGGGGATAACCAACCATTGTCTAATTGAGTTTAAATCCGTATCTATGAAATGGGAAACCATGGCTTACACTGCTTGAGTGGCCAAAGAACCTAAAACTAGATAAGCCATGGACCTGGGAGAAGCCAGACACTATTGCTGTGCTCAAGGGACAAAGCAATAAAATGACTCCTAATGATATTCTGCTATGCTCTTAAATAAATGTATTGCTCAGTCATTATCATCAGAGAAGTTTCACCTTGTACTATATGAAGACAAATATAGAAAACCATACCTGGACATTGAGGGGAGAGGGAAAGATTTTTTGAACACTCGGGTATAAATGAAATGTCTCCATCAAAACTCTCCCATCAGGGATCAGAAAACTTTGAAGATTTAGACACAGAAGTATTTAAGTGCCAGAGCACATAAAGATACCAAGAAAAGAAAGGCTCTGCCAGTGCCCTACTAATACAGAAGTAGAGGCTCACAGCCATCCACTGGACTGAGCACAGGGTCCCCAGTGAAGGAGCTAGAGAAAGGACCCAAGGAGCTGAAGGGTTTGCAGCCCCATAGGAGGAACAATATGAACTAACTAGTACCCTCAGAGCTCCCAGGGACTAAACCATCAACCAAAGAGTACATGTGGTGGGATTCATGGCTCCAGCCACATATGTAGCAGAGGATGGCCCAGTAGGTCATCAATGGGAGGAAAGGCCCTTGGTCCTGTGAAGGCTCTATGCTTCAGTGTAGGGGAATGCTAGGGCCAGGAAGCTGAAGACTGTGGGTTGGTAAGCAGGGGGGGGGGAGGGGGCTCTAGGGAATAGGGGTTGTTTTCAGAGGGGAAACCAGGGAAGGTAATATCATTTGAAATGTACAACCATCCACTGGACTGAGCACAGGGTCCCCAATGAAGGAGCTAGAGAAAGGACCCAAGGAGCTGAAGAGTTTGCAGCCTCTTAGGATGAACAACAACATGAACTAACTAGTACCCTCAGAGCTCCCAGGGACTAAACCACCAACCAAAGAATACACATGGTAGAACTCATGGCTCCAGCAGCATATGTATAGCAGAGGATGGCCTACTCGGTCATCAATGGAAGGAGAGGGCCTTGGTCCTGTGAAGGTTCTATGCCCAAGTGTAGGGGAATGCCAGGGCCAGGAATCAGAAGAGGGTGGGTTGGTGAGCAGGGGGAGGGGAAGGGAACAGGGTTTTTTTTTTTTAATTTAATATTTTTTCTTTTTATTTTCTTTCTTTCAGAGGGGAAATTGGTAAAGGAGATATCATTTGATATGTAAATAAAGAAAATATCTAATAAAAATAAATAAAGAAAAAAGAAAGAAAGAAAGAAAATATGTAATAAAAAATACTAAAAAGAAAAGAAAAAAAGAATCCCTTTTAAACACAAAAGGACTGAGTATCTTCTACTTATTTAAGAGAAGAGAAGTTCATTCAAACCAAGATGCCGAGTCAGTATTTAGAGAATTATTTAATCTTGAAAATGCGAGTATGATCATGAAAGCCCTGGGTGTACTTATCAGTTAATTGAAATACTACTGTTTAAAAACCATGTGTATGACATCATTTCTTCATTTCTTGACTGTTCTCGGTGTGTGATTTCATGAGTTGCTATACACAGAAATATCCTGTAAGGTATAGTTGTTTTTGGCAATTTATGATCTGATATGTTTCTTGACAATGGTTATTCATTCATTTCCCAAAGGTAAATGAGATTTTTCAAAAACAAAACAAAACAAACAAAAAAACTCACAAAAGATCAAACATGCTTTCCTATACCATTTGTAACTTCAATTTCCCATAAATTGTCTATCTTTCTGTAGAGGAGAGGTCTAGGAGGAGTATGTGCAGCTACCAGCTTGTAACATTAATATTTTCAATGCCTAGCTTTAATGATGGTTCCAAAACACTTTAAATTCCCTTCTAGCCCACCACTCACCCACCAGAAGCAGTGGAAAAGAAAAGATACGGGGAAGTAGATATGTTTAGACATTGTTATTAGGAGCAAATCCAATCCGTGCTGTCAGGAAATCAGCAGTTCAGTTAAGAGGTCAGGAGGGGCAGCTCAATCCACTCACATGTACTTCAGGGATATACCAACAGTCCAGTTCAGTAGTGTTGGGATAGCATCAGCAGTAGTACAAATTAACAGAAACAGCCGGGTCTCAGACAAATCTGTGCAAGTCAGCAAGAGGGATTCAGACCAGCAGGGACACCAGGAGAAGTTCTTTGCTGTGCCTCTCTCGATGAAGTGAAGATCAGGGAAGACTCAAGACCAAGAAGTTTTGCTCAGCTAGCTTTACCAGAAGGACCTTCAATATACTCCCTGCAAGCATCGCATGTCTTCCACGGGTCTTGCCTCACCACCTGAGTGTTTTGCCTCAGCACTTGAGTCTGTCTCAGCAAAACTCCATGTGGGTCTGTCTCAGCAGGCATCACTGACACTTGGGTGAGTCCTTGGAAGCTGGAGGAAGCCTCAGCATACCACACAAAGTTTGAATATTCTTTCACCTATTTCTGCTTCAGTGAAATGTTTCTTCACAAGTCTGTCGTAGTGAAACGAAACATCTTCTCACCTGTGTTTACTTCAGGAAAACACTTCTTCACGTGTTTGCCCTGGCAAAACACCATTGGACACAACTGACTTTTCAAAGAACCCTGACGTTTCCACTTCACCAACTTTTTAAACTTAAAGTTGGAAGTCAATTTTTAACCATTTAGGGATACTTTTAAAGAATTTTTTAAGTATACCTGAACCTCTACTTAGCCCTGAATGCATATTGAATCAATAGCAACCAAATTATGTACACATCTTTTAATCCTGAAATTAGAGCCATGAGATAAATCAACATCCTCATTTAAGGAATTATAAAAATGATGCTTGAAAGTATAGTCTTCATCCCCTAGTTGAAGAAAGAAAAGAGATGAAGCAAGGAGGTTATTCAGTTCTATGTATTTTCTCTTGAGATTATCCTAAAACTAAATAAATGTACTATTGTTGAGTCCATAGCATATTTTATTATAAAAAAATGAGATAGTATGATGATGCATCCATCCATCATACTCTAAGAATAATATATACAAGCAGAACATGAATAGAGTTACTTAGGAAAGAACTCTAAAGTTCGATAAAAAAAATTCCAAAAATATCAAAATATTTACATTTTACATTATTCAGAATTACATAAATCTAGAGAAGTGTTTGAGTCATAACTTTTATGAGTTCTTGATTCTTGTTATAATTTCTGCAATATCACACTATTTATGTTATTATGTTGTATATGGAAGCAGAGTGGATGTAAATGAGACTCCCTTATGTTGAAGAGAGCTGAGGAATAGCTAGGGTACCATGGTTTCACTTACAAACTTTATCTGAGGGCAGGAGAAATTCTTCAGTGGTTAAGAGCACTAGCTGCTCTTCTAGAGGTTCTGAGTTCAATTCCCACCAACCACCTGTTTGCATACCCAGTATGCATCTACAATAAATAAATAAATCATTACAAAAAAAAATCTTCTGAAAAGAAGGCTCATAGACAAATGTATATTCAGACCTATGGCTTGGTACTTTGTTTTTTTCTATATTTAGCAAACTGATATTTAAAAAATGAAAGACTGAATTTTATAGCTTTTCTGTACATGATAGCCGTTTGGATACATGTGTGCGTTTACTATTTCAATACATCACTACAAACTAGAGACACCCCACTCCTATTTTGAGACATTTATACCTGGAAAATACTACAGCAATTGACATTGAAACAAAGCCCAGAAGAAACTGTGGCTGAATGGCAGGTGTTAACATTATTCATGTTGATGTTTTTACAATGCTTCTATTTGAATCAAGCCTGTAGGTATTTTAGCAACTTGGCATATATATTGTTTCTAATAGTTTCATTTCTAACTTATATTGGCTAGCTGTTTTGGAGCATCTGAGGGCTAGCTTGAAGGCTTTAATAAATACCCTTATTTCTCTTCATTTTTCTATCATTTTAGTTAATACATCTGACTAAAAGGAGCTCACCTCTCATGGAGAACTTGTGGTAGAATGAAGTTTCAACTAATGATAGAAAGTTGCCTGGTAAAATTGATTTTCTCCAAGCAATTACGACAACACCATGGGATGTTATACTATATTACTTAGATGAGTGCAGTGTACTCATAAAGACACTAAATGTGGAGGCTTATTTAAGATATTTAGAGCATTTTCTACTCTTATAGAGAACCTGAGTTTGGATCCCAGCTCTCAAATCAAGCATCTCTCAACTGTCTATCTGTGTAATGCCAATGGATCAGACATTCCTTTCTCTCCTCAGTAGACTTACCCACACAAATGCATGTGTATACATGAACACACACACAGACACCACATACATAATAAAGTACATCTAATTTTTTATTGACCTTAAAATTGAAAACTTTTCTTGGCAATGTTATGGCAGCGACATGTGACAGAAAAAGAGCTCTTACCATTAACCTGCTAAAGGTGAAATCAGCTGCTTTTCACATTGCACATAGAGTAAGAAGGGATGCTCTTTAATCTGGGTTATTTTAGACCATGTCAAGTTGGAAAACAATATTAAATGTCACATGTATTTCAGTGGGAATATTTTTCAGAAAATAGAAAAAGAGCCAACAGTATTGTATCTCTGGGAAAAGAACATAAAAACAAGATTCATAGTCACAATGATAAGCAATTATAATCACCTATCCTTACTCAGTCTTAGTTATTAATTGTTGGAAATGTGTCTGGTTATGTAATGCATTTAAACACTGCTATTCACTTGACTTTTCACTACAAGAAAATCCATCTAAATGCTAGTTAGGAATGGAAATGTCTCAATGGAAATAAAAATGATCTATAGTAGACTATGTAGAAGCTGGTTTAAATGTAGCATATATGAGCATCTATGACCTACTAAGCCAGAGTCTGTATTCTAATAGAATCCCTAGGTAATTTTTGTATAATCTAAGTTTAGAGATAACATAAAACATAATCAGCATAATAAATAGATAAGTAGCAAAATGAAATATATAACAATATTACTACAATGGTAAACTATTCGTAGATATTTCCCATTTTGTTTCATTAATTATAAAATGAAGATAGTGTATTGTCAGCGCCCAGTCGTTTGAATGAGAGTGACCTAAGAAGACTCATACCTTTTAATGCTTAGTCAGACCAGCTGAGTAGAACTCTTTGGGAAGGTTTAGGAGGTGTAGGCCTGTTGGTGGATGTGCTTCCAGGGGAACAGGGGCAGGCATTGAGATTTCAAAAGACCTGTCAAGGTCCCATTGTCTCTGCCTTCTGTCTAAAAATGTAAAGAAAATAACACTCTCAACTAAAGGTACAGCATGATGTCTGTTTTTCTGCTACCATATCCAGCAAAATTTTGATAATGGACCAATCTTCTAATTTTTAGGTATCCAGTTAATATCTTCCTGAAATTTACTGTACATTATCTGTCATCAGATATTCTATATTTTCACTTAAGATATGACATCACTGAAGTCATATTGATAGAATGATTACTCTCAGCTCTGCTTAGAGTACATCATTTACCTATGCATAGGCAGGATTAACAGAGTAAAAATGACCATCCTACCAAAAGTAATAAGTAATCTATAGAATTAATGCAATCCCCAGGATAGCTTAAAAAAAAGAAAAAAAATCCTATACAAAAAAGAACTTGTGGAAGTATAGCAATCCCTGATTTCTGTACTACAGGGTTGTAGTAATAAAAACTGCATAGTACAGGCATAAAAACAGGCATGTTCATCAGTAGATTTGAATTAAAGACCTTAATTGACACACCTATGGACACCTGAGTTTTGATAAAGACACCAGAAATATACAGTGGAAAAAAAGAAAGCATCCTCAACAAATGGTGCTGGTCTACCTGGATGTTGGTATGTAGGATAATTCACACAGACCCATATATTTCACCCGGTGCAAAACTCAAATCCAACTGAATCAAAGACCTCAACATTAAACCACATATACTGAACCTGACAGAACAGAAAGTGGGAGATAATCTTGAATTTGTTGGTACGAAAGACAACTTTGTGAACAGAACATCAATAGCTCAGACACTAAGATCAACAACTAACAAATGTGACCTCATGAAACCAAAGAGCTTCTATAAGGGAAAGGACACTATCAGTAGGTCGAAATGGCAGTCCACACTGTAGGAAAAGGTTTACACAACTCCACATCTGACAAAGGGCTAATATCCTATATAATGTAATATATGTTAAGGTATTATATATATATATATATTTCATTTTATATTTTATATATATAATGAAACTAGACATCAACATCAAATAACCCAATTAAAAAATGTGGTACATATCTAAACTAAATTCTCAACAGAGGAATCTTAATTGGCTAAGAAACACATAAAGAAATGTTCAACATCATTAGCCATCACAGAAATGCAAATCAAAATGGCTTGAAATTTTACACCTGTCAGAATGGGTAAGATAAAAAGCACATGGCTCATGCTGGTGAGGATGTGGAGCAAGGAGAACATTCCTCCACTGATGTTGGGAGGGCAAACTTCTACAACAGCTTTGGAAACCAATAAGGTAGTTTTAAAAAAAAGACAATGGAAACGGTATTCCCAGCTATACCACTCCTGGGGAAACAACCAAAGTACTCTCAATCCTATCACAGAAACAGGGGCTCAACTATGTTCATTACTGCTTTATTCAAAATAGCCAGAAATGGGAAACAATCTGCCCCTTGAACAAAAATTGGATAAAGAAATTGTGTTAAATTTACCCAATGGAGTATTACTTACATATTATAAAATGACATCATGAAACTTGCAGTCAAATGGATGGAACTAGAAAAAATCATCTGGAGTAAGGTAAGCCAGATCAGAGAGGCTACTTAGTAAGAGAGCATAAGAGAGAATATAAGGATCTCCCTGGGAAGGGGAAATAGAAGAGATACCATTGGTGGACTGGGGCTGGGTGGAGTTTGGAGTAGGAGGAATTGGGTGGTAGAAATCGAGGTACTTAGAAAACTAGGAGAGTTGGGGACATTTTAGAGTCAGGTGGAAACATTACAATGGAAACACCATGGAATCTACAAGAGTAATTCTCAAGAAGACTCCTAGTAATGGGAACAAAGACTCTCAAATGACCATTTCATGTAACCAGGCAAGGCCTCCAGTCTAGAGTTTGAGACCCAGACACAAAACCATTTGTCTACAGTTTATCCTGCCTGAGGGTGTGTTGATCTTAGCAGAATACTCATTAAAGAGACCAGAGAGACTTCATTCAACAATTCATAGGAGCAGATGCGGAGTACCACAGCCAAATATCAGGAGGAACCCAGGGATGCCTGCTGAGGAGGATGAGGAAGGATTTGAGGAACCAGCAGGTCATGGACACACCAGGAATACATGGCCTACAGAACCAACTGCCTACTAACTGTGACTCATGGAAACTCTAGTGATCAGGGAACCTGTAGGGGGTCCTCATACATGTTATGGATAAGTAGCTTGATGGTTCTGAAAGCTGAGAGCTGCCAGAATATGATGTATACAATTTAAAAATCCCAGAGGATCAACTGCATGTATCAGTATAATTCCAAATGTCCAAGAAATGAGAAAAATTGGTGAAGAAAAGCAGTGTAAGTTTGCAGTACAAATGTCTAAGTTTCTTTTGTTCAAAGGTGACAGCAGAGACAATAGTCCCTTTGGAGATGAGAGCTAGAGGAGATGTGGGTGGGTAGTGGGAGTGAGGTATCATCATATAACCATAAGAATAAAATTTGTCATTTGTTCTGTCATTGTTTTTAAAAGATACATGACAATAAATTCTATATTTAGTTAACCCATTAGTAAAACTGGATGTAAGTTAAGTCACGTGCTAAGTTAATATTTAATTCTATACTTGGACCCAACATTGATGTGTAATCTCTTTCTCTGAGAGTTTCTAGATAAGCAAATAAAATAAAAAGCACAGACTTCTAGGAGAGGAGGTGTTCATATTTTCATGCTGATCTTCCCATTTTTGGAGAGTTCATTGTTATTTCTTTTACAGATAAACTCTTCTGAGTAATTCTACAATACTTAGTTGATTCCAAGTCAAGCTTACTCCAAGTCAAGTTTATATGCAGGGTAGTAAAATAAGAATTAAAATTAGCTTATACCAGTGTACTTCATAAAGTGTCTAGTTCTTAAGAACAATATTTTGAACATCCTTCTAGGTTGGTAAAGATATTTGCCTCATTCACAGTGGATGGTTTATTTTGGTGGCCTTCGTCTTTGTTCTCAGACTTAACAAGGGCACTCATTTTAGCTCAGCAACCAGCTTCTCTTTCAATTTGTGTTTCGTTTCAGTAATTGTTCCCCACATCTTCTTGTAAACCAAATCTCATTTGATTACTAGACCAAATCAGCCTATTTGTGTACAGAACCCAAAAGGACTAGAGTTTAATCCCTTGAGTACTTAACATTCTTGTGCGTCAGGAGCAAAGCTAAAGCAAATTGCTGATCTGGGACACCCGTGCCTGAATTTGTGTATAGAGCTGACATTTATACACTTTGTTCTATTAAAAGCTTGTAGGCACATTGTTTTTCCTCTAGTAACCTCCATGAGATACTGAAAGTGAACACATTTCAAGATGCCAACTGAAACACTCTAAGCCTAAAGCAAGAATGAATTGATGGTCTCTGTCAACTCTTAAAATCTTAAATTTAAATGAATATGCTCAGCTGGAATTTCTATGCACTCTCCTTACCCTGAGACAAAATGCCATCATGAATTGACTCTGCCTGCTTTTTCTTTAGAGTATTCTCTAGTTTTCTCTGCAATAGTAAAGCTTGTGCGATTTGCGGAGCCTTAGTTCCAGATTTGTAATGTGCTAGGCTTTTATGGATAAAACTCCATTTATGTTTAGTCAATCTACTTTACTCTTAAACTGATGTCCCAATAGAAAGATCACAGTACAAAGTTGGCATTGAGATGAGTACAGAAGAACGTAAACTGAAGAGCTGACAAAGCATCCAAGTGGGCCAAAACAAACAAAACAAGTACATATGTGTAAAAGACCTGCTGTGGAAAATAAATGAATTCAGAGATACTTTGAGAGATTATAGGCAAGGGCTGTGATTGAGCAATTTTGAATGCCACATCTACCATGAATATATTATACAATTAATATAGAGAGTAGTTTAAGTACATTTAAAGCTTATTTTCAAATGGCTTACACTATACCCTTGTGAAATCAAAATAAAATCAAGCCATGTCAATAATTGTTGTATTTATATTTTTAACAGATATATGAACACAAATATGTTGACAGATATCATAATGTTACCAGATTCAACCATTTCCCAGAAACCCACACAGGCGTTTACTGAATACTACCCCATCTTCATAGTTAATTGAATGGCACTAATGCTGGGTAATTCTCCATCATTTTCTATTCTTTGAAGATTCACTTGCAATGTTATTGCTAAATATATATGAAATCAGCCTCTTGTTTTCTAGATTATATGTATGTGTGGGCTTTCTTATTTATTTAATATTTATTATTATGCATGTATGCATACAACTGGAAATATACCCACACATACTATTGTGGGTGTGTGGAGGTGAGAGGTTATGATGTTGCTTCTTTCATTCTCTTTTTTATATAAGGATCAAATTCAGGTGGTTAGGCTTATTTAGAAAGCAATTTACAAGTTGAACCATCTTTCTAGCCCTGGCTTTTTTTATGTCTTCAAGATTGAATTGTCCAGGGCAGATATAAGTGTATTAGCCACAGGATATTGGCCAATGACTTGTGTCAGTAAGTTCTTCAGCCACTGTGTCAGGCTTTTGGGATTCATATTATCCTGGGTCTATGCTTTGATCTTGTATCTCATGAACTATATATTTTTATAACTCCTGCTTTGGCTGATCATTATATTTTTTTCTTCTTCATGTGAGCTAGCTTAATTTTAGGACTATCAGTTGCTTTCCTTAACATCACAGCTTGTCTGATTTTCTGCTGCATTAATCAGTTTCATGGGAATGACCTATGGCTGCATTCCAAAATAAACTAACTGAAGGAATTTCAGAGGAAATAGTGCCTTCTGAAGCTGGGACTTCCCCTAAACCCCCTTGCTCCTTATCTTCACAGTGTTTTGCCTTTTCTGCAGCTCAATGATTCTGCAGGTAAGATTTTTGTACAGTGGAAAAATATAACTCTCTGAGCATCAAATCCATATGCTGAAGCTGCCTATTGCATAACCCTCAGAAAGCAAGAGTAAGCTTCTCTCTATTAGCACCCCAAAAGCCAATCCTAGTAAAGAATTGTACCTCCTTGACAACTTGCTCAGGATGGACCGCTAATTGAACACAAAATGGCCTGAGCAGTGATCACATTTCCCAGGACAACAGGGAAGAACGGGGCTGACAACAGCAAAGAGAGATGAGAATATTTTGCAGGCACACCTCCCCACAAAGAAATTAATACATCTTTCTTTCCCTAGGACATCTTTCTTTTGACATTGCATTATTGAATAACCCATGCCCTACATTTAGTCCTCTTCTCACCTCCGGCTATGTGTCAGGCATAACGGTTCCATTTTCCTATGTTGACAAAAGCAATGATCAAAATACTGTATCTAGGATACTGCCACAGTGTGATTCACCTAAAAGTTATCAAACATGATACATGGATCCCAGAAACTCAGAGTGAGAATTTGAGGTGATTCATGACTCAATTTTTTTTATTCTTGTAATAGAGGCAATAATGTTACTACGTGGTACAGTGTAGTTGTGGATTATATTCCAATTATCCATGTGCTGGAAGCCTAGCCATAAACCACACTGTAGAAATGATAAGAACTGGGGTCTAGAATGAATTGGGGGTGTTCAGTTCAGTGGGCAGTAAACCTTCAGGGGGAACTATGGGAAGACTTTTCTCTCTGTCTCTTTTTAGCAGATGCTGCTTCCTCAAATTACCTCAAATTTGCAGATTTAGCTATGTGATCTCTCCCTCAAATTCCTTATAAATTAAAAGTTGATCAGTTTTTCTGTCAAGCCCTTGAATATCCAGAGAATTAAATAATTCTTTTTTTCTCTATTAAGTTAACACACCTAGGAAGCTTAATTATAGTAATCACGAAAGATGCATCAAACTTAATTGAAATGTCACTTTGTTGACTACTATTGAGGCTTTAGAATCGTGTCTTGTATATAGTAAAATTATACTAGAATTAGCCATAATAATAAGGATATTAGTATCTACAGTAAGCACTTTTCTTATATGTTATGTGTGTTATCATTCAAATTTTATCACTGTGAAAAACATCTTCAGGATACAGTTTATAGAAACAAAAATTTAGTGACTAAATGATTCAGTGGCTGTAGTTTAATGTCTCTTGGTCCAATGGCTTCTGGATACCAGTGAGACTGAGCATCATGGTAGCAATTTTTAGTGAAGTGAACCAACTCAAGTCCTGCTGGGCAGGAAGCAAAATGATCCATGGGGCAACTGTGAGCAGAGAATATTCATCCAGTGCCATACTTAGGCCACCAACTTTCTCTAACAAGGTCTTACCCCTGATTTTCATTACTTCCCAACAAACTCATTGAAGTGTAAATCAATGGACAAATTGACCCGGTGACAAAGTTAGAGTCATCAGTGTCCAATCACTATGCCAAAGTCCATCAGATAACATATAATAATAACAACAACAATAATAATATCTGCAACATCGTGTGTATACTGTACACAAGAGTCTCATGGGTATTTTATCAATGATGTGACTTAGATGTGTGGAAAAAAAATTATGAAAACAAGTAAGAGAAAAAATGGTTAGGATTGAGACAAATAACAAAAATGGCATCTGGCTCACATCTAGGTAGAGGTCACAGATTAACTTCTGTGTTGTCCCTGCTGGAAATGCAGGGTACCCAGTCCTCTCAGTTTTTCCCTTTCCAGAGTAAATATGAGAAATTTGATATTAGTCATCCTAAGTTTTAAATTTGGGAGTGTGTGTGTGTGTGTGTGTGTGTGTGTGTATGTGTGTGCAATCTCTATATACATTGAATGCAGAATGTCTTTAGTAAGTAAGTTTAAAAATCCTCTTGACTTTATAAAACTGGAAGAGTCTTATAGTCTATTGGATTTTCAAATTCATAACTTGAAGTGGTATATTTAACTGTGAATGACATATACTTTTCATCTAAATATTGGCCTAACATCTGAGAAGATAAAAATGACTCTGAAAAAAAAATCCTTCATTGAAATCTGTAAATATTTCTTACTTCATTTACTAGGGCTCTGATCTTAATGTGCTACTTTTGCCTATAAGCTAACTCTTTTATGACAAAGATAGTAATTGCTTGGTGATTAAGAGGACTCGCTGCTCTTGAAAAAGAACAGAGCTCAGTCACCAGCACTCACACTGTTGTTAACGATCTGTGGCTCCAGTTTTAGAGGATCCAATACCCTCTTCTTGATCAACACCACCATCAGACATGCACATGTTACACATACACAAGTGCTGACTAAACATTCATATACATGGAATAAAATAAATAAATCTCATTTTTAAAAATTAAAAAAAAAATGAAGAAATACATTTAACCAGAAGTGAAAAACCATGCTATCATCATCATTCATGATCATCATCATCATGATCATCATCATCATGATCATCATCATCATCATCATCATTATCATCATCATCATCATCATCATCATCTAGGAAATATTTCATAGCGAAAGTTTAGGAAAGAGTGGTTAAAGTATTGTTTTCAGTAACTAAGTAGGCCTTTTCCTTTTTCCTAATCATGATGATAAGTAGAGGCACACTTTGCAAAGACAAAAGAAGGAAAAAGAGGAAGGAGCAGAATACAGCAGAAAATAAGGAGGATGAAGGGAAAGGGAAATAATATTGTTTCTTACTTTGAAAACTCTCATCAATGTAATTATCAGTGGATTCAGGAATATGGATTTTTCAATTTACAAACTAAAATTTTAAGACCTGTGTTCTTACTTGAAAATTCTTACACTTACACATGTGAAATTATCATCGTGTATTCCAGAATCTGTACTATATAATTTAACCACATCAGCTTTTCCACTTGGTTAAATGAGCGTGCAGTTATGCAACACTTAGTATCATTTAATTTGCCACTCAGTCTCATAGTTTATATTAAAAGTGATGATGGCAAATTTTGATATTGCTAATGTTTAGAATTTTTACTTTTGTGGTTAGAGAGATTAGATGGTTAAAAGTAAACTGACTGCTCTTCCAGATGACCCAGGTTCAATCGACAGCATCACACGTTATCCTGAGTGGTTTGCAAGTATATATTTGGATAAGATTTACTCATGGATCAGTAGACTGAGGGAAGTGAGCCACCTATTCTAATGTGAGCTTCTTTCTACCAGTCAGTTGAGGAAGGATCTGTGTACAGTAATCATAAAGTAGGTGGAAACCTCTCTCTTAAGTGCTTTCACTGGGACTTTAAGGTTTCCAGGTCTTTGAATCGGGACTGACATATTGGGTCTTCTAAGTCCATAGTGTACTAGTATTTGCTGTGAAAATTAACCATCATGTTTCTTATACCCAGGTCTTAAGACTTAGAATGGAAATGAACATTGATTTCATTGGTTCTGCAACTTGTTGCCTGCAGACCTTCAGCTTTGTGGATCTCATAATTGCTTGAGATCATTCTTTATTTCATATGTAAGTAAGGAATATATAATTATGATATATAATACATGACATACGTATTCATCAGTACTGCTTTTAGTTGTGCTTTGGGAGAAATCTAAAACAATTATACAGTTATATTTTCTTTCAGAAATAAAGCTTAACGTCTGGTCTTGCAGGAAATAAGGATTTAATTTGTGTTCGTTATAGATGCATTTTGAAAAGATTGAGTTTGTTTAAAAATCACACTTCCATTGTGCATATACAATTGATAGCATTAAAAAAAAGATTGTATTTTGTACCTTCAGTTCACAAAATGGTTATTTAGTCCTTTCTCTGTGTTGTGGAGTCTTAGCCATTTGTAAACTAATTTCCACTGCACAGCTCTCTTTTACCCGCTTTAAACATTTTGTACTTAGAATTATGCCTCATTTATTTAATTAGCTTTGGCTGCATAATTCTCAGTATCTTTTTGTTAACTATCATCATCAATAATTTTGCCATTAGCACAGAAGTATTTTTTATTACTGGTTAAGGTAATAGACTGTGCATGAAAAGGACTACCTATGTACCTTAACTCAGTTCCTATACAACTATGACCTGGCTGACATTGTTCATATGTTAATTACTGTGATTCAAATAAATGAAGAATACTGAGGTACCAAAATACTATATTATTCATATAAAAAGATATATATATACATATAAACACACACACATATATATACATATATATGCACACACATATATACATATATGTACACATATGCATATATATGCATATATATATGTATGTTTTTACTATAATCTTTCAGGACTTCAAAGGGAAAAAATGAATGAATATAAGTAAGACATTTAATTTTATAAAACTTACATTATAATGTTGAAAGTTACATACTTTTACATAAACTACAAAAATAACTGAAAATCTATGTAATAATTAAATTATATATGATTTAAGATAAAATGAGAAATAGAAGAATATTCTTGCTGAATTTTTAATTTTTATAGAAAATGCATTTAACATAAAATATACACTGATTACAGTTTCTCCTCATCTTCCCTCCTTTCCAGAACTAATTAGGTTTTGGCCTAATGCTGCTTGTGTAATGTTAATTTTGGTCTCCAAAACTGCTTACAGGAGTGTCTGAACATAGACACTGAGGGACCCTGCCCCCCAATTTGCTCTAATTGTTAAATAAAGATACCAACAACTAATGGCTGGGCAAGACAGACAGAGGTAACACTTTTAGGATTCCAGGGCTTGGGAGAGAGAGGAGAGGAAGAAGAGAATCACCATGAGAGGGACATAGGTGGACCAGCCATGTAAGAATTCAGGTGAATGGCCTAAGTGGCTACTTCCCTGATTGGGTCTAGTGTAGCAGAGATGAAATAGTTAAGTATCTTAACTCCAGAATACTGCAAGGCAATGATTGCTAGAGGAAGTGTCCAGGCAATGAGCTAGTCAAAGTATATAAAAATTAACTGGTGTGTGTGTGTGTGTGTGTGTGTGTGTGTGTGTGTATCTTTCATTAACAAATCCAGAGAGCTCTTGGGCAGGTGCGTACGCTGAAGCAGGTGACCTAATTCATTCTACACATTCCCTTTTTATCTATGATTACAAAGAAAGGAAGGCAGAAAGAAAGGAAACCAACAAGCTTCTAGAAAACAATAATTATAATACAATATAATATAATAAGATAAAACAGATTGGAATAAGACAAAATTAACAAAAATAAAAGTGTTCCAGAAAAGGAAAATAGAGATTCACTGTTTTCTACACTCAGTGGCATAAAACACAAAACCAAAGTGTCTTAATGTATAAAACATATAGAGTAGAAAAAGTGAGAAAGAATTACAATTAAAAAGTTAAATTATAGACAGGTGGTGGTGGTGCATGCCTTTAATCCCAGCACTTGGGAGGCAGAGGCAGACAAATTTCTTGAGTTCAAGGCCAGCCTGGTCTACAGAGTGAGTTCCAGGACAGCCAGGGCTATACAGAGAAACCCTGTCTCTAAAAAACAAAAAACAAAAAACAAAACAAAATAACAAAAAAGTTAAATTATAAAAGAAAAGAAATTAAAAGAAAATTAAATTAAAAGAAAAGAAAAGGCCATGACATATGTTATGAGACAATAAACCTACAAAGATGCTCTTGAGTTTGCTTGATGTTGGCAATCTACTCTATACCTGTGGACTACCCAAGTGCAAATAATTATCAAATATACAGTTCTCCTGGACTAAGAGAAAATGCAGGGGCAAAGAGAGGAGCAGAGACTGAAGGAAAGGCCATCCAGAGACTGCCCCACCTGGGTACCCATCCAATCTGCAGACACCAAACCCAGACACTATAGCAGATGCCAAGAAGTGCTTGCTGGTAGGAGTGTGTCCACTGAGAGGCTCTGCCAAAGTCTGAGCAATACAGATGCAGATGTTCACAGCCAACCATCAGACTGAGCAAGGGATCCCAACGGAGGATTTGCAACCACATAGGAAGAACCACAATATCAACCAACCAGACCCCTCCCTCCCACGCCCAGAGCTCCTAGGAACTAAATTGCCAACCAAAAAGTATACATGAAGGGACCCATTGCTCCAGCTACTTATGTAGCAGAGAATTGCCTTATCTGGCATCAATGGGAGGGGAGGTCCTTGGTCTTGTGGAGGCTCCATATACCAGCATAGCGGAATCCTTCGGCAGTGAGGTGGGAGTGGATGTGTGGGTGGTGGAGCACCTTCATAGTTGCAGGGGTCAGGGGGATGGGATAGGGAGTTTGTAGGGAGGAAACCGGAAAGGAGGGTAACATTTGAAATGTAAAGTAATAAAATAACTAATTAAAACAAAAGAATAGGAGCACTCTTAGTGCTGGGAGAACATTTGTTGTATAGCAGTGCAGGTAATGTTCATGATGAACTCTTGAGTTCATATGTTCATCGATCATGTTGTGCTTAGAATGCCTTGTATCCTTAGTGTTCTCCATCTCCTTTCACTCTTTTACTCTTTCCACTTCCTCTTTTGCAGAGTTACCTGATACCTGAGATTACGGATTCTATGGAGACATTGTATTTAACAACTAGTGTTCCAAGGCTTCTCACTTATTGCATATTGTCTTGCTTCAGCCTTCAGTATCCGTTCTCATCTGCTGAATGCGGAAAGCATCTTTGATGATGGCTGAGGAAGTAACTGATCTCAGATTATAGCAGATTGTCATTAGAAGTCACTTCATTGCTATTTTCGTTTAGTCGGAGAGTAGTATTTGGTTTTACCATAGGTCCATAGACTATCTAGTCTCTGGGCATTCATCGTACAAACAACATAAGGTATGGCTCCATTTTTTGAAGTGGACATTAAGTCAAATCGTATATTGGTTAATTGCTTCTACAAGCACTGAGCTGCAATTGCAATATCATATACTGTAGAAACGACGCCCTTGTAGATTGAAGGATTTGTAGATAGGTTGGTATTTATATGTCTATTTTGGAAGTGTGTAGAGTTCCTTCTGGTACCAAAAGAAAAAAACCTAGCTTGTAGAGGGGAAAGCTCTAGGTAGAAAATAGCTTGACATCTCCACGTTCAGCAAATTTTATGAGTATTTTCTTCAGTAATAGGGTTATCCTACCAGTCTGTCAAGGGAATGATTCCTGTTGGGAATCTCTCTTCCCTATTATTTGGCCATTTTATTTATATCACTTTTATAAATGTCTATATTTTAGGTAGCTCTGACTCATTTGGTGTTCCATGCTACCACTCAAATGGCCCTTAATTTTAGCTGTATTTTGCTATATTTTTCCTCTTTGCTTCTCAACACTGCTTGATAATCCCATTCCATTCCCCAACTCCTCTTCACACCTAACTAGATTTATCTGTCTGCTCTTGTCCCTCACAGTATATCTAACCTTTGTATTTCTATGGGTGCCATTGGCATTATATCAAATATACTCATATAAGCAAATATATACCATATTTAACTTTCTAAGTTTTTTCACTCAGGATAACTTTTTCTCTAGATTCATCAGTTTACCAGTGAAATTACATAATTTCAAAATAGACATATAAATACCAACCTATCTACAAACATATTCCATTATGTAATTATCTAATTTTTTTCATTCATTTCATTTATCTGTTGAGGAATATCCATGGGTTTCCAGTATTTGGGTATTATGAATAGAGCAGCAATAAACATGACTGAGCAAGTTTATCTGTGGTAGGATGAAGCATCCTTTGATTATATGTTATAGTATGCATTTTGAGGTAGACCAGTTGCCATCTTTATGTGGAATTGCCATGCTGATTTCTACAGAGACTAAAACTTTGCCCTCTCATTATAAATGGATGAGTATTCCCCTTACATCAAACTCGGCCTGCATATGTTGTCACTTACTTTATAGATCTTAGTCATTGGGAAAGGCATAAAATGGAATCTCAGATTAGTGTTGATGGGCATTTCCCTGATGACTAAATATGTAGAGTACTGCTTTACATGCTTTTTGGCCATTTGACTTCATGTCTTTTGTTTTGTTTTGTTTTTAGAATTCTCTGTTTACACTGTATCTCACTTTTTAAATGAGTTATTTGTTTCCTTGATATTCAGTTTTTTGAGTTTTTCATAAAGTTTGGCTATTAACCTATTTGATGTGTAGTTGGAAAAATAAAATCCCAGTCTGTCACTTGCTGCTTTGTCCCATTGATAGTGTCCTTTACCATGCAGAAGCTTTTCTGTACCATATGGTCCAGTTTATTATTTATTTATTTTAGATCCTATGCTAAGGATTTTAGGTTCAGAAGTTTTCCATTGCCAATGATTTCAAGGTTATACACTGGTTTTTTCTCATCAGGTGGCTACAATGCATTTGATTTTATTTTGACGTCTTTGAGGCATATGGTGTGGGGCTTTTGGCATGTATTTATTTGCATTCTTCTATATACAGTCATCCATTTTCACTCAAATGTGGGAAATCTTTGCATTTTTCTTAATTTCTACCTTTACCTATTTCTAATTCAGTAGTAATTTCTTCAGTTTTCATGAGATTATACATTTCTGTTATTGGTGGCAACCAGATTTAATTCATGATGGTCTGATTGATAGGACACAGGGTGTTAACTTCAATTTCCTTGAATCTTTTGGGATGTGCTTTTGTGTTCAAGTATGTAGTCATTTTTTGTAAAATTTCAAAGAAATGCTGAGAAGAAAGTATATTCTTTTGTTTGGATGAAATATACTATGCATATTCATGAGATCTATTTGATTTATGATGTCAGTTCATTTGAAGGTTTCTCATTTTAGTTTCCTTATGGATGATGTGTTCATCATCAAGAATAGGCTATTGAAGTCACCCATTACCAGTGTGCAAGTTTCAATATGTTATTTTAATTTCTACTGACATTTTCCTTATAGATATAAGTGCATTTATGTTTAATGCATAGATATTTAGAATTTCAATACCCTCTTGTTGAACTTTGTTGTTATTGTTGTTGAGTATATTGCATCCTGTGCTATTCTTTCTGATTAGTTTCGGTTTCAAATATTCCTAGATGTTAAGGTATGTTTCTTTTCTTTTTACATTTAAATGATGCAGAATTTTTATTGAAATAAAGCCATGGTATTTGTGATATACTACTGTTTGCTGAATGTTTTTTTTAATTTCTTCCCTTTTACTGAATTTTTTTTTTAAATTCCCTTTTATTGGATATTTTCTTTATTTACATTTCTACTGTTATCCCCTTTCCAGGTCTCCTGTCTGATAATCCCCTATCTCATGCCCCTCACTGCCACTATGAGGGTGCTCTCCCACCCACCTACTCCAGCCTTCCTCCTCTGGCATTTCCCTACACTGTAGTATCAGACACCCTCAGACCCAAGGGCCACTCCTCCCACTGATGTTCAGCAAGGCCATCGTCTGCCTTATGTTTCTTGGATTCAGCATTAGATTGGATCCAGTGGGATGCACTGCTCATCATTAACACTCAATATTAATGGTCTTCATCACTGATACTCAACATCAATGATGATGTTCTCTTTGATTTTTGTACATTGAGAGACAACTTGCTTCTTTAGGTTAAAGAATTCCCCCCACCCTCCACAGGGATGGGGTGTTAAGGAATTTAGATTGGACATTTTCTTTAACTAAAGGATATTTCTTCTTTCTTCTTTTCCATTCCTGAGATTCTCTCTTTCACCTCATATTTTGTTAGTAAGACTTGCCTCTGAGGTTCACATTAACATCCTAAATTTTGTATTTTCAGATTTTTCTTGGTTTAGGTTGCCTTCATTGATTCTATTTCCACTTTCAGGCCTTGAGCTTCTCTATTTATTTGCTTCCACTGCTTGACTATATTTCCATAGATTTCTTTAAGAAGTTTATTCATTTCTTCTCTAAGGACCACTATCTTATAAATACTGTGTTTCAGGGCCTAGTATGGTAGGGTTGCTGGGCTCTGTTAAAAACATATTATCCTTTTGGCTATTGATTGTGTTTTTATACTGACATGTAGTCATTTAGATTTGAATAGTTATAATTGAAAGTTTTGATATCTGGTCTAGTGTTTGCTGGGTGGGTGTTCTTTGGATTCTCTTGCCCTGTCTGTTTTTTAGGAGGGTGGTGGTTGTGTGTTTCTTAGTAACAAATTCTTCAGGAAACCTATCTTGGGAATTTATATAGAACTTGAGGTTGTGGATAGAATGTGTTTCTAGTTATCAAGAGCTGACATTTAGGGAATGGGCTGGTATAGGGTGGGGCTGAAAAGTCCACAAGAGGAAGGAAACAGTGTCTTTCATATGGAACTGCTTAGTTGCTTGGGAATGAGCATAGAGAGTGAGCAAAGGCCATAACACTTATTCTCTTATTCTGCTACAGAGCTAGCAAGAAATTGCGGGATTGGACTTGGAAGAGAAGAGAGGGAGAAGATCTGAATCATGCATACCAGCTTTGCTTTCCTACTTGCTGCTTTTGCAGACATGGCTGGCAGGTTCTAGGAAATGCCTTATGTATTTGAGGACTTGCACTTACTATTTGAGGAGGCAAATAGTAGGTTTGAAGAAAAGCTCTGTGTAATCCATGGAGATGGAAACAAAAGGAAGGGGGCTGATGAAGATGGTCTATAAAGAGCTGGTAATGAGACTAGATGATTGAACTTGGAGAAGAGGAGGGAAAGATAAATAATTGCAGTTTACCTACCAGCTTTCTTGGCCTGAGTGGCCTATGTGTTCCCAGAGAATGCCTCCTGGGTTAGGGCTTGAGATAAAGGGCAGAATGTGGTAGAAGGAAGGGAAGAAGATGCACACCATCTTTTGGCATTGTCGTCAGAGAGGAACAGCCACAGCAATTGGTCTGTTACAGAGTTGGGGGTGAGTGTGCGGTACTAGATGTAGAGAAGAGAAGTAAGAGGTGAAAATATTCACTGAACTTTGCTTCTCTGGCTGGTCACATAATATCTTTTAAAAGTTATGCCTTTGAGACATCTCCTCAGAAAGAATATATCCAAAGTTTTAGAATTTCCCAGACATACATAGCTATATATTTTCAAGATATTTTAATCATTATCATGTAATCCAAAAGTCCCATTCAAAAAGTCAAATAAACTGAAGACAGACAAAATTGGCTTGTCAATACTAATTCAGTAACAGTCTAAAGTCTTAAATCTAATTTGGCTGACTCCAAATTAGTATTCACATGGATAAAATTTTTAGAAATATAGTTGTAAGTTGTTAGTAAAGTGAAGAACAGTTAAATTAGAAAAGGGAATGACTTTTGTTTCATATCACTGGAGAACAAGATATGATTAAGGCAATGAAATAATTTTTTGATCTTACTTTTATAGGTTTTTACCTTAATTCTGAACTCAAAAATATGTAAATAATGATGATGTTAATTTCTTGAATTGATTATCATTTGCTATGTTCATGGGACTACTTTGTTTTTATATAATAATGGATATATAGATAGATTTATATTTTACTCATAACTTACTGCTTTATTCAGGATGCTATCAATGAAGTCCTCTTTCTCAGTAAAAATTGATTTCATTCTATTATACTCTGAGCTTCAATTTTAATTTTTCCAAAGATTTGAATGATATCTACTACCTTTCCTTCGTCTTCTTGATACCTTACCAATCTGTCTGTAGATATATCCATTATCAGGCAAACATTTCTTCTATTTGAATATGGCATGTCTTTACATTCTCATCCACCTAGCTTCATTCTTTATATTCCTTTGATCTCTCAACAGCAAACTATCTCACTAGGCCATCCATATTTACTATATGTATTTCTTTGACCTTTTATTCTTCATGTTGCTCCTTGTCATGTGTGACAACCTATCAGAAATTGTCAGATCATAAGGATGATACGTTTATTTTGACTTATTGATTTGAAGTTTCAGCCCATTGCTGATTATCCTCATTGCTTTGAGCTTGTAGTAAGGAAGCACTTCATGGTGGGAACACATGACAATCTTTGCTGCTCTTCTCATGGCAGTTAGAAAGCAAAGAGACAGAGTCTATTATCACAAATTACACTCTCAGACTATGTTTTCAAGGTATACCTCCTGCTAGATTGTACCTTTCAAAGGCTTCTTCCATCATTATCCAGTAGTACTAAGTTAAAGACCAAGCAAGTAACTTGGCCTTTGGGGAAACTTTCAGATATAAACTTTAATACTTATCTATTCTTATTTGTCTCTCCTTCACATGCTCTAAAGCATTTTGCCAACATTTATAAGTTACCTTATATAATTGGCCAATCCAGTTCTTAATTGCACAGCCCCAACATACCATTTATATGCATGCTATAAAACATATTTTATATAAACAACTGTACTAATATACCATATACTCTTCCAGCAGAGTGATATTGAAATACAAGTACAGGTTTCCTCCAATAGCAGATAGGGACCTTATTTTCCTTCATTTTGATAGATCATCTAAATTGCACTGAACAATATAGTATAGTGGATTTAATTTTGCAAAGACTGTAGGTTTGCACAAGAAAGTATGACAGGGTTTCTATATTATTCTCTGGCTTGGGGACATATACCTGTAACTCCTGAGATGACATGTACAGTGTCCAACTACCTTAAAAACAAGCTTCTGGTGAATATTAGAAGCCTTATTTAGTATTGCAGAAAGAAATTTTAGAAATTGCATCTGCCCAGCTCAAAGATTCATCTTTACAAGATCTTAGCCCTGATGCTTACACAAAGGAAAGAACTTGGACTTGATTTTGTTTCATTGTCTTTAAACCACACTAGATAATATTTAGGGAGAAATATAGTATATTATCCTTAGCAATGCCATTTCACAGTAAAATCAATTTCAAATGATACAAACTATAGAGATATTCTTTATTGTTGTACAATCACAATATTTGAAAAACTTATCTTGGCTTATATAATAATGGACATCTGAGATTGACCTCACCTCCATAGGTTATTTATTTTAATTTTCTCCCACTGATTTCCATCCTGTGTCTGGAGCTGGTCTCAAGTTACAGACTTCCCATTCTGCTCTACATGACTTATGGTATATTCTTGTCTTTTACACTTTTCCTGCACTGTCTCTCATTTGGATATTCTCAACTTTCCTTTCAGAGTGAAGTTAATGTATCTGCTAAAACTAATAAGAAAATTAAACAGGAAACATACAAAGTTGAGCTCTTGAAAAAGTTTCCCCATAAAACAAAACATGCAACTTCTTCTCAATAAATAACATTTTAATTCCATCACTTTTATGTATAAAAATATAAATCTAGTTCTGCTTCTTTCAAAATCATTTGGTATTTATGAATTTAGAATGTAGATACCTGACATAAGAGAGATCCAAATATTTCATCCAATCAATGTATAAAATAGAAAAAAAAAGATTTTAATTTATCTCCTTATACTTTACTATATTATGAACCAAAAGCTGAGTAGAAAAGTTCTTCGATATAAGATAAACAAGTCTCCTTTTTAAAAATTAGTTTCTTCATAGCTGGTTGAGGTGAAAAGAATAAATCCTGGTGGAGTATTCATTGCCCAATAGGTGATGAATTCATTCATTACCCTTAGAAAACTTAGGAATTGTCCAGGAAGAGGGAGTAAAAGGATAGGAATCTAAGGACAGAAAGAATGGCAATAAAACAATGTCCTCTAAGCATGACAGAGCCAACTCACTTATGAACCGACAGCAGCTATAGTTAGCTGAACAGCCATGCACAACACTGGACCACTCTATCAGTTCTGGAATAATAGTTGCTGGTTGATAGGAAGTCATTATCTCTAATCCTATATCTCCTGATGAATTATTTACCCATGCTTATATGGATAACATGGCACATGTAACATATCCTGGTTAAATAGTGTATACCACAAAATAAAGACAAAATGAAACAAAACAAAGACATAATGATGGAAGTGTGACTAGCTAAAAAGAGGAAGGATTTAGTGGAAGGGAGGGAGGTAGGAAAGGCTGGGTGATAAATGTGACCAGAATATATTATACACATATATGACATTGTCAAAGAATGAATTAATTAAAATTTTAAAAGCTTCCCCTTCATAATTTCAAAAAGAATGATATTAATTACCCAAATGATTTTCTTTTTGAAAAGGAACAATAGCTTACAGCCTTATTAGCACTTAATTGGTACCTTTTTATGACATGACATGTTAGTTGTAGTTTTCCATTACTTTCCCTGGGAATTCTTCATAAGTTTCTTGTTCAGAAAGATACATAAAGTACTTCTGGCCTAATAAACATAACAAAAATGTCAGGCTTGGGCCAGAAGACAATCTTCTCTGAGTCATTTATAAGCCTGTTCACAACAGCTGCTACTGTTAGCTCTGGCATAAAAGTGTCCAGGGATTAGTACTTGACTGACGCTAATTGCCTATTATCTCTTGCTTATTCTTTTTTTTTTTTTTCCCCTCATAAGAGAGACAACTTGAGTCTTCAATAGATTTTGCACTTTTAAAATAATAATATTATTAATAATAATATTCTACTTGAGGATGAACACAGAAACAGGGATCATATCTTGATTCGAATTCCCAACTCACTGAGAAGACTCTACCCAATGCTTTTAATAAACAATTATCAAGGCAAACCTTATAGGAGCCTAATTCTTTTGATTAACAAAATATATTATCTCATGCTTACTTTACAATATTAAAATATATTCATTAATATCTAAAATTTTGTCCTGGACATCTTTTCCAATACCTGTTTTCTTTATTTCCTTATTTTTTAATTAAAAATATTTTTTTTTTACAAAAGCTGTCAAGACTGGCCTTAATTAAATTCTGATCCTTGTCTCATATACTAATGTTACAGTTAAAAGTGTGGTTCCTCAGGCCTAGCTCCTTACCTTTTTCTCTAAATTCTTACTTAGTTTTCTCCTATGTTGGTGACAATCTATTTGATAATTTAGCTTCTTTCATTTTATTGCTTCCTGATAACTTCTTAGCATCTTCCATCACCCTCCTCATACATTACTTTATGTCACTATATTTATAAAATACATAAAACACTGATAATATTTTCCTTTATAGATGATAAAACAGAAGTGTGGAAGACAAATGTTTAATAGGGGCCATAATTTGTTGGCTTTGTGTGAGTTTAATAGATGGAAAATACAGGTGAATGGCAGAATCCAGAAGTCTGACTGAGCCAAAATGAGTGCTAAAGACTAAGGAAACCGGAAGTTAAGTTGTTCATGTCATGAAATATTGTAAGGAGTAGACAGAAAGCAAAAGGACAAAACTTGGGATGTAAGATGCCTATTCTGATAAATTCAAAGCAATTTCAATTTGAATCTCTGTCACTAACCTCACTGTATAGAGCCTAGGAAGGAAAACTCACATAGATGATATGATCCATGTTCATAAATAAATAAATTATACTATAACCACCCTGAGTTCTATAACTGCCATTACATTGTATCTTCCCTTCATTCCTCTAAATAAAATGAACATTCAATTTCTTCACATATTATTTGACCTTATCTGATAAACATGATATTTTGCTGACATATTCTACTTCTTCAAAATCTATCATAGGCATTTTGGTTATCTAAAGTACATCCTTATTTTACATTTCCTATCTGGGGAAAAATGACTTCTAATTTAGTTGTCTTGCTTGATAGATCACTTGAATGATGGTACCAATGGCAAAGTAAGAAAGCTACCAGCTCTAATTGTTTGGTATTAATCTATTTTGTTTAGACCTTCATTGTTGGAGTGCTGTAAAGTTTTTCCTTCCTCCCTTCCTCCCTTCCTTCCTTCCTTCCGTCTTTTTTCCTTCCTTCTTTCTTTCTTTCCTTTCTTTCTTCTTTTTTACCTTCCTTCCTTCTTGCCTTTCTTCCTTTACTGAATCTTGTTCAAAGCAATTGTGAACAGCTATAGAGTTTGTAGATGACATGGATCCAAGGGGTGCATGGCTTTACTATTCAAACATGTAATGAAAGACCCCCAGAACTGGGGAGATCCTTACTCAAGTCTCAGGATGACTCGACCACCCAATGACTCACGAGAGACCGAACTTGCTGCAATCACATGAGGTTTATTGGGGATACTGTTACTGGGGTCGATCTCATGACCTTGCTGGCCAGAGGAGTTCGACTCCGAACACAAGAAGTGTGGGGTATTTAAAGGGAAAGATCACAAACTGGGGGCGGGGAGAGAGTTACCAAGGAAACATAACATAAAAACAGTGGAAAATTTCAGAGGGACCCAACCCAAGGTATTCAGTTAGGGAGGGAATTACATAGAATATTACATTCTAGTAATGTAATCTTCATCTACCGGTCACAGGGTGGAGAATCTCATAAACCAGTAGACCTTCATTCCTAATTCCACCCTCATTGTGGATCATTCAGGAGGGGCAGGTATCAGGAACCAGAGCCCTGAGGCTCTGAGTTAGCCAAGTTCCTGGAACTACCTACTTCACATTTTTTGGCTTGTGGCAGAGGTTTTCCATGCCCCCTTTTCAGTAAAGGTTACACATTATACTTACATTTCTATTAAATGCCCTCATTTTAAATTCTAAGATTCTCCAGCCTTTCAGTAAATGGTAAAATAAATCTCCTGACTCTGTTTTCAGCTTCATACACATGAATTCCTCAACAGGGTATATTCTAATTGGTTCAATGAAGTGGCAAACCTAAAGATACTCATACACATAAGCTTCTTAGGGAGGGAGGGAGAAAGGACTGGAATTGGGGGAATTGGAGGAGTGAGTTAGAAACCCTGTGTAATAGAAACTCCATGGAATTTACGTTAGTAATATTAGAAAAGACTACTAAGAATGGAAACACAGGGCCTGAACTGGTCACCTTCTGTAACCAGCCAAAGCCAGACTGGGATACCAACCCAGCCCCCAAACCTTTGATATACAGTTTACCCTGCTAGGATTGGAGCCTAGCAGAATTATCATCAAAAAGACCAGAGAGACATTGTGACCTCCTCCAGCCTCAAGAGAGCTGAACCAGACCTTGTCCTTGCCACAAAGCAGCTAGCCCACTTGGGTGGAGTTCCCTGAGATAAAGAAAACCCTTTTGTCCTGCTGCTCCTCTGGCTGTTCTAAAGTTCCTGTTAGGAGCCACACCCCGCTGAGCTGCTTCTCCTGCCTTGGGACAGAACAACAAAATGCTAATTAGGCCACAAGATCCTGGCTTACTGGGGGATGGGTTTCCCTGCCTATATATTCTCAAACTCTGAAATACACATTGGATCTTGATCGGAACCTTTGACTTAGTCTGGTTATTTCTCTTGCAGACTGATTCTCCTATTCCCCACCCCCCCAGGCCCTTGCCTCTCTTTCAGGAACCCAGTTTATGTAGGTTGGTGGCTACAAGACATTATCAAGCAATGAATGGGAGTAGATGCAGAGTACCAGAGCCAAACATTAGACAGAGCTTGGGGAGTCCTGCAGAAGACAGGGAGGAAGGATCAGAGAAACCAGAAAGATGAAGAACATACCATAAGGACATACGTGAAAATGCAGGGACAAAATGGAAGAGAGGCTGAAGGAAAGACCATCCAGAGACCGCCTTATCTAAGGATGCATTCTATACACAGACATCAAACCCCAACACTATTGCTGAAGCCAAGATATGCTTGTAGACAGCAGCAGACTCAGAGGTATGCCTATCCTCTGAGAGGCTCTGACAACACCTGACTAAGACAGGTGCAAATACTCACAGCCAGTCATTGGACGGAGCCCTGGGACTGCAATGGAAGAGTTAGGGGAAGGAATGATGGAGCTGAAGGGGGTTGCATCACTATAAGAAGAACAACAATATCAATTAACTGGACCCCTCAGAGCGCAGAGGGACTAAACCACCAACCAAAGACTACACATAGGCTGGTCCATGGCTTCCACTACATATGTAGCAGAGGACTACATCTAATATCAGTGGGAGGGGAGGCACTTGGTCCTGTGGAGGCTTGAAGCCCCAGAGATGAGGGGTGTTAGAGGGGTTAGGTGGGAGTGGGAGCACCCTTTCAGAGGCAAAAGGGAGGGGAAGGGGTTAGGGTGTTCATCGAGGGAAGATCAGGAAGGGGTAAAACATTTGAAATGTAATCAAATAAAATGATTAATTTTTAAAGAACATGGGCACAGAATCAAATGATCAGGACTCATGAAAACTTGCCAAGATCAGAGAGCCTATAGGAGTCTGATCTAGAACTTCTGCATATATGCTATAGGTAAGTAGCTTGGTGTTTTTGTAGAAATCCTAACAGTGAGAGTTGAGGATTGTTTCTGACTCTTTTGCTGACTTATGGGACCGTTTTTCCCTTACTGGGTTGCCTTGTTCAGTCTTGATGTGATGTTATGTGCCTTCTTGTAGCTTGTTATGATGTGTTTGGTTGATGTCTCTGGTAGGCATTTTCTTTTCTGAGGAGAAGTGGAGGTAGGGGTAGGGGTTTGGGGATAGGAGGATGGGTATTTATCTGGGGGAAGAAGGGGCTGGGGTTATAGAGGCAAGGAGAAGGGGAGGGAGGGAAAACTGGGCTTGGAATGAATGGATATTAAGCAAAACCAGTTTTCTAAGATTATGTAAACAAAACCCTAATTGTGTAAGTAGCTACTATGCAAACAAGTATAGTTAAGAGTTCCAGGAGAGTAGAATAGCAAGTATTCATGCCCTGATGCAGAAGTCTAACCAGAATCCTTGAGCTCATATTTCTGGTACAGCTTGCTGGTGTGAATTAGTAGGTAAAGTTTTGCAATAAAGAACATGAAAACCAAGAAAAGTACACAGAAATAGGAATATATTTTCACTGATTAGTTATCAATGGACGGGTAAATATTAGGATGAAATATGTAAGAAAGTTATTCTTAAAACAAAACCTTCACCAGAACAAGAAGAGCTGTACAATGTACTGGTCCTTAATCCTGCCAGATGCTGAGTGTTCCTCTAAGAAGCTCCAGACCATGATCGGCTCCAGTTTTGATGGGTCTGTTAAAAATAGCCCTTAGCTAGACACATGACATCCATCAGAAATAAGTGGATCACTCAGCACCTTCTTCCTGTGCCTGTCTTCTCTTCCCTGGATGCTCTTCCAGATACTGATGGGTCTTTGGCCCTTGCTTGTAGGTGTAATACTGATCTTTGCCCAGAAAAGAAGGTAATGATCCCAGGAACATGATATGCAAGCCAGGCATATATTTATCATTTCAGGATTGTGCTTCTATTACTAAAAATAGATGAGTTGCATTGAGCCTCCATGCTGTGCCAAGCTCTTACAAAACACATTCCTGATCTTATCTCAGTTAATCCTGGCAACAGTGAAATGAGACAAGGCAAAGCTGTGTTATTGCATTTTTAAAAGTAAAATAAATTTAACTGTAAAGAAATTAAACAAATTGCTCAATCAAATAGCAGAATTCTAAAGATTCAAACATGTGCTTCCTGCTTCTAATGTCTGGCCTCACGTACTGCATAAAATTTTTTCCTTGAACTTTAAGAGGGGCTTAGAGAATTTTTTCTTACAAACTTCTGGGAGTCTGTAGCTGATGCTTTGAAACTGAACTCTGCTGTTGCTCCTAGATACTTTGAAATCTTAAAAGAAAGAGGAGAACTCACAGTAAGTCTTGTGATATTTCAAAGGAAGTAAAAAGATTTTGTTTCTAAATAGAAGTAACGGATATATCTTTAGAAAAAAATCTTTTTATTCTAGAAAAAAAATCACTTAAATGGGCTATATAACTGGGAAGAAAAAGCAGATTCTTATATCAGAAAAGCTATTTTAGACTCTTCACTGTAAGAGGAGGCAAAATGGCTTTGTATAAGAACATAAGTATTGTCATTGTACAACATCTTTGCAGACAGACATTGAAGCTTGTTGCTCTTGTTAATAGGTTTAGGTGTGCCTGTTCTAGAAAACTACAGCCTGTTCTGCAGAGAATTCTAAGTTCTTGAGATGAGAAATTAGAAGCCGAATGCCAAAAGGCAAAGAGTAGTTTTCCTGAGAGTCCTTCCAATACTCTGAAAATATGTTTCTAATAATCTAGTTGGGACAGAAGATAGGTGATATGTGGGTCAAAAATTCAAAGTTTAGTCCAGCAGTAACACAGAGCTACAGAAGCATGCATGTGCTGGAATACTAGCACATAGCATGTAAATAAAGACATCACAAGTAACTTGGATATGGACAAAAATCAAAATAAAACTTAATGAACTGTTTTCAGGAAGGAGCTGAGGAAGAAAATAAGTCTTTATTATAGAGTCTCTTACAAGAAGCTACTAGAGGCAGTTACCAGCTACTCTTTTGCTGCAATGTGCTAAATACATCAGAATTGGGCCTTTGAAAACAGCCAGTGAGCTATTCTCCCTACTGGACATGGGCACAATGGGAACAGTGAGCTGGAGAGTGACTAGTAAGACATCAGAGATATGATCAACTCTGGAGGCAAGATGAACAGTTGGACAAAGAAGAGACACTGGTTATCTTAGTGAGGTCAGTAAGCCATTAGAAAGAAACAAAATGGATATAAAGAGGAAAAGAAGTAGTAAAATTCTCCCTATTTATAATTAACATGAGTCTGTACTTCAAAGATTCTCAAGATTATCCAGAAGAATATTTTCAGATTTCTTCTGAAAAAGTTAAATAACAGGATACAAAATCCAAAGACCAAAAAAAAAAATAAGTAAATAAAATTAAAAAAAAAAAACCAATAGCTTTTCTATTTAACAATAATAAGATTTCACTAGAACTCAATTCTTCCATGTTCATGGAGAGGCAGAATTAATATTGTGGAATTATTATACTACCCAATATAGTCTACAGATTCAATGCAATCACTGTCAAAATTCTAATGTCATTGATCACGGAACAAAAAAAAAGCATGCAGTCCTAAAATTACTATGAAATCATTAAGACCTTTGACGGCCAAACAAAGCTTAAAGAAGAAGTGGAATTTTGGAGAATATAATACTATAATCATTATTCTTCAGAGCCATAGTAACAAAGACAGTACAGTAAAACAAATATGTAGATCCAAAGATGGAATAGAATGTCCTAACATACAGCTGTTTCAACAAATAATATTGTAAAACCTGTATACTCACTTGTAGAGGTATTAAAATAAATTCTTATCTCTCACTCTGATGGGTTGAGTAGGAATAACTTCCATATATTTGAATGTTTGCTCATTAGTGACTGACACTACTTGACAAGTATTAGGTGGTGTGGCTTTGTTAAAGAAATTGTTTCACTGAAGGTAGCATTTAGGGTTTCAAATACTTAAACCTGAGCCAATGTTTTTCTTTACTTCCTACTGCCTGTGTATTAAAATGTAGATCCCTAAGCTCCCCTAACACCATGTCTGCCCATGTGACACCATGCTTCCCACCATGTTGATAATGAACTAAATCTCTGAAACTATAAACCAGCCCCAAGTGAATATTTTCCTTTATAACAGTTGTTGTTGACCAATTTTTGGGTTAAAGTTTTGTACTTAGGTTGGGCACCAGCTGGTGTGCCCATCTCTCTGCCTGATGGAGCAGAGACTGAAGGAATAGTCGATCAGTGACTGGCCCAACTGTGATCTGTCCCTTGTACATACACCAGTCACTGACACTACTACTGATGCTATATTGTGCTTGCAGACTGGATCCTAGCATAGTAGCCCTCTGAGAGACTCTACCCAACAGCTGACTGAAAGACACAGTTACTCGCAAACATTCGACAGAGGTCGGAGACCTTTCTGGAAGTTAGGGGAAGGATTGAAGGCACTCAAGGAGATGGTAACCTTACAGGATGACTAACAGTACCAACTAACCTGGGCCTGTAGGAGTTCTAAGGGACTGAGACACTAACTAAAGAGCATGCACAGGCTGGCCTGGGAGCCTGAGCACCTATATAGCAGAAGACTACCATATCTGGCCTCAGTGGGAGAGGATAAGTCTAATAATGTAGAGACCTGAAGGCCCAGCATGAGAAGATATGGGGAGGGGGCAGTCCTCTCAGGGGGTGGAGGAGGAAATCTTCGAGGCAGGACCTAAAAGGGAGCAGCTTTTGGGATATAAATAAATGAATAAGTAGATAGATAGATAGATAGATAGATAGATAGATAGATAGATAGATAGATAGATAGATAGATAGATAAATGAGTTGGTATGGTAATGATGTCTCTTCATTTCTTCACAGTAATAAAACAGTAACTAAGATAGAAATTGGTACCAGGGAGGAGGGTATTACTGTGACCGATGCCATTATGCTGCATGTTAGCATGCATGTTGGTATAATTGGAACTTTGAATTAGAAAAGAGAGAATCAGTTTTAGTGGGCCATACTAGTAGCAGCATGGAAGAGAGTGGGGTTGAGAGCGACTTTGAACTGTATGGTCCCAAATTAAGAAGTTTCAAAGGAGCTGAATATTAATAAATATTCTAGAGAACATTTCTGTGAAATTTTGATGAAGAGTGTGACTGTTTTCTGCCCTGTCCAAAAACATCTGTCTGGAGATAATTGAAGAATTTTTGGATAAGAGGCACTGTCAGTGGAGAATTCAAGATAGTATAATATTGACTATGTTCTTTTGTTATTAAATGACAACATTTATGTAGATATATAATAAAAGGGAACAATCTAAGAGAGGAAAAATATACTAGGTACAAGTTGAGGATAAAATAAGCATCAGGAAGTATAACAGAGCTAAATCCTGTGCTCAAGGAGACAAAAAGTTTAAAGAAAAGCCAGATCCCAAATGGGATAAAAGGAGTGGTGACCTCAGGGCAAGACCCATGCCAACTAAGTTTCCAACTTCTGAAAAAGAATTAGAGAAAAGGTTTGTGCCAGATGTGGTCCTAATCTGCTTTTAATCCATTACTCAGAAGCAGAAGTAGGCAAGTTTCTGAGACTAAGACACTTATCAGCTGTTAAAGAAAACAAAACATACAAACAAACCAGTTCATCATGCATGAAAGACCTGAAATACATAAACTAATAGGGACACCACTTAAAGGTACAGGGAAAGTTAAAAACTTTGTGAAGAGAACTGGAATAGCACAGGGAAAATTGACAAATGTGGTTATATGAAATTAAAAGGCTTTTGAACTGCAAAGGAAATAATCATTAAGTTGATAGGGACAACCCAAAGAATGAAAATAATCTTTTTAAAATTTTAATTATTTATTTAATGTATATGAATACACTGTAGCTGTCTTAAGGTACATCAGTAGAGAGCATGAGATCCTATTATAGATGGTTGTGTGCTACCATGTAGTTGCTGGGAATTGAACTCAAGACGTCTGGAAGAATAGTCGGTGCTCTTAACTAGTGAGCCATCTCTCTTGCCCCATGAGACGAAACTTTAACTATATAAGAGTCTGGAGAGTAACATCTGACTGTATAAAGAACTACAATACCTTAACATCAAACCAAATAAGTCACACAATAAGTGGCTCATTGAAATAAACAGTTCTTGAAGAAACACAAGTGGCTAAAAAATATTTGAAAACTTATTCAACATATCCTTATAAGTCAGGAAATTTCAAATTAAGACTTAATTTCTGATGGCAACTCACCCTGGGGAAAATGATAAGCTTCAAGAAAGGATAAAAAAAATGTTGTAAGTTGCTAGTGGGAATATAAACTAATGAGACCATAAGATCCTGTGTGGAGTTTTCTCTAAAAGCTAAAAATAAATCTACTAGTTGACCCACTGTATTGCTCCTGAGAAAGTACCCAAACTTCACTGTACTGACACGTGCATATCCATATTTAAGGATGTTCTATTTACTATAGCAAAAAATTAGAATGAGTTTCCAGTACCGTGCACTGAATATTGGACTTTTAAAAAATGTATTATGTGTATACAATGGAATTTTATTAAGTAGTAAAGGAAAATGAAACCATGAGATTTGCAGAAGAAAATTTAAGAATATGAGAATCACTGCATTAAATGAAATGACCCAGACTCAGGGTCTTGATTATTTTGTATTTTACCTAGTACTTAGGCTTAAATTTTTCCTGCTGTATTCTCTCTCTTCCCCCATATGCATGAGTATTGGAGCATATGTGAAGTATGTATTTGTGTGTGTGCATGTGTGTGTGTGTATATCTGTATCTATGAAACTAATGAGGGTATTTCTTGAAACAAAAAAAGCAACCATGACAAATTTAGAGATCTTAGTACAAGGAGAGGAGGCAGAGATAAAAAGACAGAAATAAAAGCAGAGGTAGGACCCCAAAAGGGGATAAAGAGATGAAGAAGTGTGATGAAAGAGTGAGACAAATAAGAGGATTTGTAATAATAATGAATAAGTATTTGTAGAAATGCCTACACTGAAACCCATTATTTTTAGGCCAAATTAAAACTTAATACATCTATTACAATTAGAAGAATTTCACAAAATCAATGTCAAGCCATTTGTATTAAATAGAATATACATATATTTTCAAAGATACTCATAATATATTTATTGCAGAAATTTTAAAAATAGATACAGGGAAAATTCTTAGATGTAACATGACTATAAGATAAAACTGACACTTGCCTAAATTATCTTTGGATAAATAATGCATTCTTGTATTAAAGAATATATCAGTTATAGATTATTAAGAATCAAATATCATCATCCATTGATGGAATCAAAATGCTTTGAAGAAATTTTCAACACTTAATATACTTTTAAGCCTGATATATTTGTACTTCATCTCATGAAGCTTATAAAACAACATAAAATTGAGCGTTAAAATGAAGGTTATTTCTAATCACCTTGTGAAATAGACTAGCCATATTTTCTCATACCTCTAGTAAAAAGTACTGAACCAGCAACGTTAAGAAAATTGCTTGCTCTAGGAAGTACTTGGTTTTTTGGAAGATAAGACTAAACCATCTACTGCAGCTCTTTATTCAAGCTTAAACTCTTATTTATCAATTTCCCTTTAAAAGCAATGTCTTCAAGTAGCTCTAACAATGAAAAATAAACCCCATACCCTTGCCAAGTCCAGAAGAAGTTTTCTCCCCTGACAAGACTTTCTTTAAGTATATTCATTCCAGATACTAAAACCTGGCAGAGCCCATGATCTCTACACTTACAATAGGGTTGAAACTAAGGGGCTACAACCCTCACCACCTTACAACCAGGAGCAGTGTTGAGAATGATTCTATCCCCTGGCGGTGGGCTATGACAGAAGTAGTAATAGGGCTGTAACCTGTACATCAGTGCTAGCTTGATAGAATATAAAACCCAAATGAACTCTAAAAGCCACTTCCTCAGGGCAGTACCAAAGAATGGTGCCTATAGACCTAGCAATCTATAGTGATCAGTGACTGGATGAAGTGAGATTCTGATTTTCTTTTATGTTAGATTTGTGGCAGTTGTATCACAGAACAGCATTGATAGGTTGATCTCATTCCTGTGTTATACTGCTCCTACTAGCTGGTGAGCCTGGTGTGATTTGGTATTTTGGCTCTGGTAGCCATAAGAATGCCAATACCATCACTTGCCCATACTTTATTAACATCATAAATTAAGTCATTCATAGCTTGCTTTGGAGAAGAAAATGGACGAAACTCATTATGGGAGAGGCTAGGGCTAGTCTTTCCCAGTGTTGGGCAGACCCTCAGCATTTGCTCACTGCTTGTGACTGGGGGCATGCTTGTTCTGACCAAAGGCAAAGGTCTGTGCAAAGCATGCTTTACCCCTTTTAAGCTACCCTTGTCCATCCTGAATAACATACTAACAGAAGATCCGGAATAAAGCTGGACTTGGGGCACCCTCTATTGATGAAACAGTGACAACACATTAACCTAAGGCTTATGAGAAATCTCCATGTAAGTCATCTCACACTGAAATTCCAGCAGTGGTCACAAGATTAGAAACAAGGAGCTTTGTTAGAATTTCTGAAAGAAAGGACACAAAGTGATGTTTTAAACCTCTGAATAAATAACAAATCCTTTACCCAGAGACACCATCACATGCTGTGGTGGCTAACATGAAGTGTCTGTGACATTATGTATAATTTCCATCTAAAATCCTTAAGAATTGAGGAATGTTAACAGATCTAACAAAACTGATGGACTCCTCTCTGAGATCTCTAATATTGAACAATGACTGGATAAAGAAGTTAACTGAGTATAAACCAGAGAGTATTGAGCCAGTAAGCATAATTCTTCATATTTCAGGTTTTGCTTGAGTTTCTGCCATGACTTCCCTCAAAAATAGATTTTAACCAGAAAGTATAAGCAGAAATAAATACTATTCTCACCTAAGTTGCTTTGGGTCATGGTGTTTATCGTGGAAATAGATAGCAAACTAGAACAATGAGTAAGGACTAATAGGAGGCTATTGGTCACTGGTGTGTATCTGTTACTGGAGACTGTATCTTCCTGCAGCTCCTCCCTGTATTTCTTTCTCTCTGCTTCTTGACTGGCCTCATATAAACTATTATTCTCTGGTTATAAGTTGCCATTCAGTGGCTAGTTGTCCTTAGCTTCATGTTTTTACTACCCAAGATCATGGGTCAAGAGACAATGGACTGATCCTCTTAAATCAAGACAAATCAAGAGACTGACTCCTTTTAGGTTGCTTTTTTTGTAGGCATTTTGGTAGTTACCCAAAAGTAACTAAAAATTTATAAGAAAATCAAGAAATTTCAAATGGACAAAATAAGCATGTAATTATAAAGCTTATAGGTATTGTCCTAGAGAAAGAATGCAAAATAGTTATTTAAGCAAACCCAATAATCTACTAGAAAATAAAGGGTAAGTAATTCAGCACTTTATCAGAAATATTAAAGGAATTTTTAAAATCAGACAAATGAAAAATGAAAAGTAAATTAAGCCCAATTTTTAAAAATGTGACAAAAGTCATCAATGACAGAAAATATCAACTTTAGGAAAGATCTGTAAGCTTGAAGATTAACTACTAGTATGGTATGGGAAAAGAATAAAAATGAATACAGAACTCCCATGACAATATTAGGCTAATATTAAAGGATCAATGTATTTTTGAAACACACAATTATAACACACATAAAAGTTCTGAGAATCTCCCAACTCCCTGGTCTCTAGTACATTCTGGAGGGTAGCCAACCTCCTACCTCCCAAGGTTGCTTGTTTCTATTCTTTCTGGTGACCTTCAGGGCTTCAGTCATTTTCCCTCACCTAATATCATATCAAATTCCCCTCTCTCCTTCCACCCGAACCCCAGTCCACTCTCACTTCCAGGTCCCTTCTTCCTTCCCCACTTGTGCTTGATTTCTTCTTTCTTCCAAGTTGGACTGAGGCACCCTCACTTGGGTACTTCAGCTTGTTGACCCTTTTAGTTATGTGGACTGTATCTTGGATAGTCGGTATTTTTGTTGGGAGGGGGGGCTAATATCCACTTATTAGTGAGTACATATTACGCATGTCCTTTTGTGTCTGAGTTACCTCACTCGGGATATTTTCTAATTCCATAATTTGCCTGCAAAACTCAGGATGTCCTCGTTCTTAATAGCTGAGTAGTACTCTACTGTATAAATGAACCACATTTTCTGTATCCATTCTTCTGTCGTGGGACATCTGGGTTATTTCCAGCTTCTGGCTATCACAAACAAGGGCACTATGAACAGAGTGGAACATATTTCCCTGTGGCATGGTAGGGCATCTTTTGGGTATATTCCCAAGTGTGATATTGCTGGGTCTTCAAGTAGATCTATTTCCAGTTTTCTGAGGAACCTCCAGATTGATTTCCAGAATGGTTGTACCAATTTGCAATCCTACCAGCAATGGAATAGTGTTCCTCTTCTCCATGTCCTCTCTAACATGTACTGTCACCTGAGGTTTTGATCTTAGCCATTCTGATTGGTGTAAGGTGGAATCTCAGGGTCATTTTGATTTGCATTTCTCTGACCACTAAGGACTTCGAACCTTTCTTTAGGTGTTTCTCAGCCATTCGAGGCTCTTCTCTTGTGAATTCTTGGTTTAGCAATATTCTCTATTTTTTTGATTGTGTGGTTTTTTTGTTTTGTTTTGTTTTTTGGTTTTTTGTTTGTTTGTTTGTTTGTTTGGTGGTTAGATTCTTGAGTTCTTTATATAATTTGGATATTAGCCCTTTATTGGATGTGGAGTTAGTGAAGATTTTTTCCCAATCTGTAGTTTGCCGATTTGTCTTATTGACTATATCCTTTGCCTTACAGAAGCTTTCCAGTTTCATGAGGTTCTATTTATCAATTCTTGATCTCAGAGCATGTGCCATTGGAGTTCTTTTTAGGAAATTTCCCCCTGTGTCAATGAGTTCAAGGCTCTTTCCCAATTTCTCTTCTATTAGATTCAGTGTATCTGGTTTTATGTTGAGGTCCTTGATCCACTTGGACTTAAGCTTTGTGCAAGATGACAAATACGGATCTATTTTCATTTTTCTACTTATCAACAGCCAGTTAGACCAGCACCATTAGTTGAAGATGCTCTCTTCTTTCCATTCTATGTTTTTGGCTTCTTTGTGAAAGATCAAGTGTTCATAAATGTGTAGTTTTATTTCTGGGACTTCAATTCTATTTCATTGATCAACGAGTCTGTACCAATACCATACAGTTTTTAATCACTATTGCCCTGTAGTAAAGCTTGAAGTCATGGATGGTGATTCTCCCAGCCATTCTATTACTTTAAGTATTGTTTTCACTATTCTGAGACTTTTGCCATTCCAGATGAATTTGTGAATTGCCCTTTCCATGCCTTTGAAGAATTGTGTTGGGGTTTTGTTGGGGATTGCATTGAATCTGTATATTGCCTTTGTCAGGATAACCATATATCCAAAGACATCTTATAATCAAACTGTCAAAGTTTTAAGACAGAGAGAATATTCTTATGCTCCAAAGAGAATCTGTATATATGTCTTTGAACTCAGTATGCAATGTATTCTCATCAAAATGTTTATATGTTAATGGAGAATAGATGAAATGTTTAACAGTGTTAAAAAATGTTATATGCTCTGCCATTCCATCTTCTTGAAAGGAAGGAGAAACACACACATTTTCATATTTAAAAAAGCTAAAAGAATCTGTCATTTATCAGGACTGGATACACCAAATACTAAAGAGGGTTCTTCATACTAAAAACACTGAAAAAGAAATACTTGTAAGGGCAACCATAAAGACTGATTCAGATTGCTGCAGTATTGTAAGCATGGTTTGTAAAAAACTCTGTATCCAAACTAAAATTATTCAAACTAATAATAATTATATTAACATCTTGAAAGAAGGTGATGTAAATATATAAAATAGGCAATAGTTTTCAAAGCATTACCAATATATAATTTTCTCTCTTGTTTCATTTTCTCTTTTTCACAAAGTTAAATTGTTATCTATTCAAAGTAGTATGCTATAACCAAAAGATATTTCTTATCAGAGTCATGGCAAACATAAAGCAAAAACTTACAATGACACAATTTAGTAACCAAAACACCAAACTATTCAAAATTTTTATAGTTGTATAAGTAGAGTTATATAAGTGAGTAGAAGCAGTTTTAGTTTTTCAAAAATAATTTAATAATATGTTTTTCATTACTTATCTGGACTCATTATATTTAATAAGAGTTATTGTCCTTATAAATTATGGTCATTTACTTATCTCTAATATCTTTGAGTTGATAAAATGCATATGCTTTATATGTAAAATTTCTTCCTTCTAAAAGTTGTTCTCTCTGAAATGTCTTCTGATAGTACAGTGTTATATATTTTAGTTGAAACATCTTATTAGTGAATCACCTAGTAGACCATTTGCTAGGATAGATATTAGAAAAGTACAATAATGAGACTAATTAGCTAATGCTTATTTGTGTAAGTACAGTCTCATTCCAATGCAGGTCTGTTCAAATCTTTCATGTATAAATCATGGTTGTATTTTTTGCTAAAACAGAGAATATAAGTATTTTCAGTTGGGAATCCCATACTTTCTGCTTCTCCACAAAAGAATTTATTAGCTCCTGAATGAAGCAAATTGACCCTTGTATCCTACCCAATCACCAGGATAAAATATTTAAAATATTTAAAACTCTGAGTACATATTCAGTATGTAGCAGTTCTCATGCTGAAAACAGGAAAGGATGCCCAATATTTTACAAACCCTTCTGAAGAGACTTAGATTCTTATGATTATATGACTTTGTAGATTTCATTGCAAATATACCTGGGTTTATTCTTAATACTTACAGCTTTGACTTATTCCAAAACACAGATAACATTGCAAGAGGAACATTACCCTAAGTGGATTTAAGAATGATTGTCATTTAGAAAGGCAGGGATGTAAGATAATTACAGGTTTAACACTTAACAAATTTTTATTACAGAATTAAACAGGAATACACAATAGATCCTCTTCATCTAAAATATGCCCTCTTGCAAGCACTGTCATAGTTTTAAGGAATAGGTTCATGAATAGTCTGTTCTGTACAAAATGAAGTTGCAAAAATACGTGAGAGACTTAAAGAAGATGAGTTTCTTGCACTGTGAAAACATTTAACTAAACAAAATAAATATAAAACACACTGTGTCAAACAGATATTAATGGCTTCCAAGTTTGTCTATGAAACACTAGTGACACAGGGGATATATTAATTACAGCCATACAGAATACTTCAGACAATTGTATAAAGAAAGAGGTACTTACTTCTTTCTGGTTGCCCATGGTTTAGTCTATGGTCAATTGAATCTACTTCTCTGTGTCCATTTTGATATCAAGGCACAAGGATATATAGAAGTTGAAGCTGTTTATCTCATGTGAACAGTAAGCAGAAAACTCAAAAGGAAGAATCCTAAGACAAACCAGAGGCAGCCCTGTGACCTACTTTCTTTATTGATATTCTATCAACCCCTTAAACAAAAACCAGCACATCAGGATGAAGGTTTCAATATGTGAGCCTGGAAAGAGGATTTCATATTCAAACCAGAACAAAGGCAAAAAAACCCCAATACTTTAAAAATTCTGCATGAACTTGATTGACAAAAGGAAATTTTATAAGCTCTAAGAACTTTTCTTTTTTTTAAAAAAAAAAGAATTCTCATAATATGAAACAGAGTTATGATTATTGAAAAACTAAGTCTACATAAGAAATTAACTTGCATCCTGGGCTTGATCACTCAAGGCTGTGACTTCAGCTGTTTGAGACCAGTTTGGGTTACTTGCTGAAGTACTCTTGAAATAGTCAAAACAAGTCATAACACAGGATTGACGATATAGCTCCATGTTGAGAGCTTTTTAGCATCCTCTAGGCCTTGTCTCAATATGTGGTATGTGTGAGAATCATTTTATTAAATGTAAGACTAACACCTATATTTGTGGACATGTTGGTACTTAGTTAATACCTTTATAAAGGATTACTTTGTATAAACCTGAGTTCATCCATGCTTTGTGCATTGAAAAAAATTAAAATAGGAAATAATAAATCTCTGACCTAAAGATGCTTCGGGAACCATTAGTTACTGCTATTGTAATGTCTGTTCTAGAACAGACTGTAGAATTTGTCTGGGCCAAGCATGAGTGAACCTGAGGATTCAGTTTCAACTGTAGATTACTTTTATTTCTCTCCAAACCATCAAATAAACAGAGCAGCTGATGTAAATGAGGTAAGAAAGTAGGTGAGAAGTCTGAGTAGTTGATGGAGTTGGAGCAGGGCACATACCTTTCTTCCTAAGTACAAGAGCCCATCAAGGTTCATCAGAGTTTGGTTGTTTGTGGCTAACCTCTGGGCAGGAGAAGCTGCTGAATCTTACCACATACCTGTGAGTTCACTGCCTTTTATGTATGCACTACCCAGATCAGTACACAGAAGCACCTTATACCATCATTAAACTCAGAAACTGCATTCCCATCCATCTCTGGAGGGCCTGGGAGACTTTCTTTTAATCAAACTCAGAAATATTTGAGCCCACCTTGCCAGCCATACTCTGCTTCCTTTATCAACAGCACAGAATTTCCTTTGGAAATGAAGAGACAACCCAAGTACAAAGAATATAGACCATGAAAGAGAAAACAATTTCTTCTTCCATTGAAAAAGCATTAATTATTTTGATAAAAACAAAGCGTCCTTCAGATGTTTTCCTATCATAAAGTGCTCTGCAACTTTTCTTATGACTATCATTTATTAATCTTTTTTTTTACAATATATGCAGGAAATTTAAAATACAGATAATTTTTGTTATCAGAAGTGCAATAATGGACACGGTCACATCTAGAGGTGCCATATGAACCTCCATCTGATATGTTAGCATCTTTCACATTCATTTTTCCTCTCAGAATAGACTGTGGCACATTGCGAAATAGATTCCCTTTAGTTCATGACTTGTTCAGTTGCAAATTCATGTAAACCACAGAACCAGTTTGGCACCTGCTGTGATCATGAGTCTACTGCTGCTTCTCTAATCAGAAAACATTCCTATTAGATAAACCATCTGGCTTGAAAAGATTCCCTTTTGCATTCAAAATGGCTTTGTTAGAATTCAGCCAAAGTATATTTTAAAAGGAAAGATGTGTCAGCAAGACCAGTCTGTTTACTAATGGCACAGTTCTGTATGAAAATGATCATTTGTGAGTTAAATATATATGTGTGTATATATATATGCATATATATATATATGCATATATATATACAAATACAATGAAAACATTATAGAACATAAATGTACTCTCACCATGTGTGAACAGGTGGAGGGTGGGAGCCTCTGTCCACGGCTGTGAGCTGAAATTTAGTCACAGTGATTAACTGAAAAAAGCTGATGAATTGCGTTTTGCTCTGATTGCAATCATTTCTATTGAAGTGTGACATATGAGTGCTGCTTCGTGACCAACAGTACTACCTGTGGGTACTAGCCTGCTCTTTGTTTAGGCTCTGCATCTTGTTTATTCTGGTGAATATGACTAATTTTAACTTATGAAGAAATTCTATTTATATGAGATTTTATTTATTTTTGTTCAAATAGCAGTAACAATGCGTCTTTAAGGATGATTCATGGAAACTAAAACCATCTAGTTTTAATATTTTCGTGAACCTTGAACAATGCAAAAATAAGTTTTGTATTTTCTGATCAGAAACTATGTAGAAGAAAAATGATGAAAACAAAAATTTTGACTCTTAAACTTTTTGTTTGTTTGTTTTGTTTTTAAGACACAGTTTTACTGTGTAACCTTTTCCTGAAACTCACTTTGTAGAACAGGCTGGCCTCAAACACACAGAGAATTAATTGCCTCTGCCTCTTGAGTTCTCTTAAATTAATTTTGAAATATATTTATTTTATTGTTCTCTCTGTCTCTCTGTCTCTGTCTCTCTCTGTCTCTGTCTCTGTCTCTGTCTGTCTCTCTGTCTGTCTGTCTGTCTCTCTCTCTCTCTCTCTCTCTCTCTCTCTCTCTCTCTGTGTGTGTGTGTGTGTGTGTGCGTGTGTGTGACTTCTGTTTGTGGGCTCTTCAATGCCAGCAAAGAACACTGGATTTCATGGACCTACAGTTAAATGTAGCTATGCACACCCTACATTGGTAATGGTTAATAAACCTGGGTCACAATAACTGCAAACGCTCTTAACTGCTAAGCAATCTCTCTACAACCTTTTAAACATTTTTACTCATTTACAATGAGTTATTTTAAACAAAATAACTCATTGTTCTTAAGAAAAGTAAAAAAAAAAAAAAAAGTATAGACAGTGAGTGAGAGAAATGTCCAATGTTTACAATTGTTTGATATTGAAGAGGGTTTTCCAATATTTTGATAGGGAAATGAAGTAAATATGGAAAGTATCAAATATAATAATATGAAATAAAATTATGAAGTATCTATTTCTGTTTATTTTCCCCCTTTCCTTTCTCTTCTTCTTCTTCTTCCTTCCTTCCTTTCTTCCATGCTACCACTCTTCCTTTCTATTTATTTATTTGTTGGTTTGTTTATTGTGTCCTAATAAGATCTTTTTCTATACCTCAAGCCTGCCTTGAACTTGTTTAATTGTTGAAGATGGCCTCAACCTTGCCATCCTCTTAGTCTCTAAAGTGCTGTGATGACTATAAAGGCTGCATGTCAGATTTTCTTGACTTAGCATCCTATGGACCTACATATAGTACTGATAATGAAAACAATGCATTGTCATGAATAAGATTCTGTGGATTTCAGAGATTCAAATGAAAATCTAGATACCCAAATGGAGGAGGTTTAGTTGGAGGAAATTTTGGATTAGCATGTTAGTTTGTAAAGCACTGGTGGCTCAAAACCTGAATAGAACAAAGAAACAGAATTAATACAAGTTGCAGAAAAATTAATATCTTCATGGATAGCATCTGATATTGCAGTTGGTCAGAGTAAGTCATTGTAAAGTATTAAGACTACCCATAGTTTTGCAGTACATGGATAATACTTAAAAATTGCCTGTGCAGTACACTCATTCTATTTTATTTTCCCAATTGGACAATAAAATCCTAACACACAGTATGTACACCATACCATGGCAGAGCCAGAACATTTGAATACCCTTTTTTTTAAACTTTTTTTTTTTTTTTTTTTTTTTTTTTTTTGGTTTTTTGAGACAGGGTTTCTCTCTGTGCAGCCCTGGCTGTCCTGGAATTCACTCTGTAGATCAGGCTGGCCTCGAACTCAGAAATCCACCTGCCTCTTCCTCCCAAGTGCTGGGAGTAAAGGCGTGTGCCACCACCGCCTGACTTGAATACCTTTTATAATGCAACATTCTGTTAGGAGGGTTTTCTGAGCATGAACATTTAAAGGGTATACTGTGAATACACGTTATAGGGTTTAAAATGTGGTTATCATTGAGGGCATCAACATCAACTATCTGTTATTGGTGATGACTACAGAAATGTGATTATATTCTTATTTGAATATGGCTACTGCTGAAATTAAAGCAATGATAAGATCAAACTGAAAATCTAACTATGACACCTTCAAATGTTTATCATTCTACATTAGTGTCAATTCCTTCATACAGCTTTTGAGTTTTTATATTATTTCCCCATGGTTATCACTGCTTCTAGAAGACTATAAAAATATATTATGCAATATATCAAATGTTACACATTTTCTGGGTCTAGAAGTAGCTTTTGAAATTTCTTTCACTGTCACATATCTACAGATCTTGAAGGGCAACTCCCTTATTTTTAGCAATAATTGTTTTGAGATCAGAAGAGTTGTTATATTTTCTTTCATTCTTTTTTTTTTAAATGACTATGTACAGCAGCAATTGAGTAGACAAAAAATGTGGCCAATGAGTAAGATTTAAGAAAGAGTATTTAAATTAACTCATACAGTGAAAGGCAGGTTGTGAGAAATGCAACTGTGTATAACTACTTTTGTTCCTATGAGTTGGCCCATCAGTATGTGACTACTGGAATGCTTTTATATATATTTTGATAAACTTGATTTGAATCACATATAGAAATATAAATTTGAAAACTGAAAGAGTTTATGGTTATTCAATTTTAAACTAAATATTTTCTTTCAAGGATTATAGTAGGAGTACATTCTTGATAAGGTAGCATAGACAAAAGAAGCAAATATACCCAAGAGGAGTAGATGGCAGGAAACAATCAAACTTAGGAATGAAATCAACCAAGTAGAAACAAATAGAACTATACAAAGAACCAACAAAACTAGTAACTGGTTCTTTGAGAAAATCAACAAGATAGATAAATCTTTGGTCAATCTAACTAGAAGACACATATATAGTATCTAAATTAACAAAATCAGAAATGAAAAGATAGACAAGAGAAATTGAGGAAATTCAAAACCTTATCCAATCCTACTACAAAAGCCTATGCTCATCAAAACTGGCAAATCTAGATGAAATGGATGATTTTCTAGACAGATACCAAAGTTAAATCAGGATCAGATAAACCATCAAAAGAGTTCCATAACCCCTAAGGATATAGAAGCAGTCCTTATAAGTCTCCTAACTATAAAAAGCCAAGGCTAGATGGGCTTAGTGAAGAATTCTATCAGACCTTCAAAACAGACCTAATTCCAATACTTCTCAAACAATTCCACAAAATAGAAATAGAAATAATACTACCTAATTCATTCTATGAAGCCACAATTGCACTTATAATAACTAAACCACACAAAGACCCAACAAAGAAAGAGAACTTCAGACTGATTTCCGTTATGAGTATCAGTGCAAAAATACTCAATAGAATTCTAGCAAACTGAACCCAAGTATATATCAAAACAATCATTTACAGTGATCAAATAGGCTTCATCCCAAGGATACAGGGATAGTATAATATATAAAATCCATCAATGTAATCCACTATATAAACAAATTCAAAGAAAAAAATCATATGATCAGCTCATTAGATGTTGTAAAAGAATTTAGAGACAAAATACAATAGCCTTTAATATTAAAAGTCTTGGAAAGATCAGGAATTCAAGGAACATACCAAAACATAATAAAAGCAAAATACAGCAAACACATGCACCAATATCAAATTAAATAGAGAGAAACTTGAAGCAAACATAGTGAAATCAGGGGAAAGACAAGGGTGTTCATTCTCTCCATATTTATTCAATATAGTACTTGAAGTTCTAGCCAGAGCAATTAGACAACAAAAGGAGGTCAAAGGGATAAAAATTGAAAAGGAGGAAGTCACAATATCGCTATTTGCAGATGATATGTTTGGATACATAAGTGACCCCCAAAATTCTACCAGAAAACAACTACAACAAAAAATTTCAGCAAAGTGGCCATATATAAAATTGACTCAAACAAATTAGTAGCCTTCCTCTCCTCAAAGGATAAATGGGCTGAGAAAGAAACTAGAGAAACAACACCCTTCACAATAGCCACAAATAATGTAGAGTATCTTCATGTCACTATAACCAAGCAAGTAAGAGATCTGTATCACAAGAACTTTAAGTCTTTGAAGAAAGAAACTAAAAAAGACCTCAGAATATGGACAGATCTCCCATGCTCGTGGATGGACAGGATTAACATAATAAAATGGCCATCTTACCAAAAGCAATCTATAGATTCAATGCAATCCCTAACAAAATTCCAACACAGTTCTTCACAGAGACAGAAAGAGCAATTATCAAAATTCATCTGGAATAACAAAAACAAACAAACAAACAAAAAACAAAACAAAACAAACTCAGCATAGTGAAAACTCTTCCCAACAATAAAATAACTTCTGGGGGAATGTCCATCCCTGACCTCAAACTATACTATAGAGCAATAGTGATAAACACTGCATGCATGGTATTGGTACAGAGACAAGTATATCACTGGAATTGAAGACAGTGAAATAAAACATACACACCTATGGTCTCTTAATATTTGACAAAGAAGCCAAAACCATCCAGTGGAAAGAATATAGCATTGTCAAAAAATGGTACTGGTTCAACTGGTGGTCAGCAGGTAGAAGAATGCAAATTGATACATATTTATGTCCTCGTACATCCAAAGCTCAAGTCCAAGTGGATCAAGGAGCTCCATTAATAAACAAACAAGCAAACATACAAACACAAACAAACAAAACAAAACAAAACAACAAAACAGAATGCTGAGTCTTATACGAGAGAAAGTAGGCAAGAGCCTAATATAGGAACAGAAAAATTTTTCCTGAACAGAACACCAATGGCTTAGGCTCTAAGATTACCAATTGACAAATGGGATCTCATAAAATTGAAAAGCTTCTTTAAGGTACAGGACAATGCCAATTTGACAAAATAGCAACCTATAGATTGGGAAAAGATCTTTACCAACCCTACATGCCATAAGGACAAATATTGAAAATATGCAAAGAACTCAAGAAGTTAGACTCCAGCAAACCAAACAACCCTATTTAAATGGGGTACAGAGATAAACAAAGAATTCTAAACTGAGGAATCTCTAATGTCCTAGAAGCACCTAAAGAAATTTTCAACACCCTTAGTCATCAAGGAAACCCAAATCAAAACTATCCTGAGATTCCACCTCACAACAATCAAAATGGCTAAGATCAAAAACTCAGGTGAACAGCAGATGCTGTCCAGGATGTGGATAAAGAAGACTACTTCTCAATTGCTGCTGTTATTGCAAGCTGGTAAAACCACTTTGGAAAACAATCTGGCAGTTCCTCAAAAAACTGGAAATAGTAATAGTTCTACTTGAAGATCCAGCTATACCACTGCTGGGCATATACGCAAAAGATGCTCCAAGATATAACAATGACACATGCTCCACTATGTTCATAGCAACCTTATTTATAATAGCCAGAAGATGGAAACAAACCAAAATCTCTCAAAGAAGGAATGGATGCAGAAAATATGGTACATTGACACAATGGTATACTACTCAGCTCTTAAAAATCATGACTTCATGAAATTTACAGGCAAATCGATGGAACCAGAACATTTCATCCTCAGTGAAGTAACTCAGACACAAAAACATACACAAGTTATTCACTGATAAATTATTATGAAACTGTCCTGCAGTTTCAGGAACCGGGCTCTCTCTTGAAGGGAGAAAAATGGGGAACCTGAAACACAGAGTTCGAGAACAAAAGGACATGAAGCCAAGTTGAGGGTTTCCAATCAAAGCTTGCCACTTTACTTTTGGGTTTCAGCATTTATACATGAGAGCCAAACTGGATCTCTAGGTTACAATGACATTTGCATAACATAAACATTGGGAAGAGTCAGGAAGGAGTCAGGAGGGAGTCACCAAAGGCTCAGCCATCTTCAGATGTCCTCAGGCAATAGGCATTGTCACAGGCATAGCTGTATCTTAACAGGAACTTCTCCCCAGGAACTTCTCCCACAACTTCTTTCAGAGATAAGCAGATAGTCTGCAGGTCTTTCAGCTTAATTCCCTAGGTGACAGCCTTGGGTGGAAGCTGCCAAAGGCCTGAGGCTGAACTGGGCATGGGAGGCAACATTATTATTTGCCTAAAATCTCATAATAACCATGATACAACTCACAGACCATATGAAGTTCAGGAATGAGGAAGACAAAAGTGTGGATGCTTCAGTCGTACTTAAAAGGGGGAATAATTAATCAAGTAAGGTAGAGGTAAGGATATGGGAGGGAGAGAGGAAGGGGAGGGAAAAATGGGGGAGTAAGAACAAGTGTGGGAAGAGAGAGAAGTCCAGAAGTTTAGAAGAGTGAATAAAAATATGTAGGAGTTGGGGGTGGGGAACTGTGGGGATACTATTAGAAAGTCCCAGACACCAGGGAATTGTGAGATTCCCAGACCCAACGGGGTTAACCTTAGCCAAAACACCCAGCAATGGAGAGATAGAACTTGTAGAGATCACTTCCAATAGATAAGCATGTGGCCCTCAGTTCACGGATGGGGTCACTTTAAACCCAGATTTTTTCCTGTCTAAAGGAAAAGCAGAAACAAAACAGAGCAGAGACTGAAGGAAAGGCCTTCCAGAGACTGCTCCACCAAGGGATCCATCCCATCTGCAGACACCAAACCCGACACTATTGCTGATGCCAACAAGCTTTTGCTGACAGGACCCTGATGTAGTTGTCCTGACAGCTTCTGCCAGTACCTAACCAATACACATGCAGGTAGTCAAGGCCAACCATTGGACTGAACCAGGGGCTTCCAATGGAAGAGTGAGGGGAAGGAATGTAGGAGCCGAAGGAGATCACAACCCCATAGGAAGAACAATAGTATCAACTAACCAGATTACCCAGAGCTCCCTTCCCAGAGACTGAATCACCAACCAAAGAGTATATATACATGGAGGGATCCATGGTTCCAGCTACATATGTAGCAGAGGATTGCCTTAACTGGCATATTTGGGAGCAAGAACCTTGGTTCTGTTTAGGCTTGATGCCCCAGTGTAGGTGGGTGTTAAAGGGGTAAGGTGGGAGTGGGAGGGAAGGAAGAGGAGTACCTCCATAGAGGCAAACTGAAGGGTTGATGGGATGGAGGTGTTTTGAAAGGGAGACTGGGAAGGAGAACAACATTTGAAATGTAAATAAATAACATAACCAATAATAAAAAAGAAAGAATAAGAAAATGGCCACCTAAAGTGAGAATTCAGTAGACAGAAAATGTGACCAGGACCAATGTCAAAGACTTAAGAGAGAGTAGTAAAATTAACTCACACAGTGAAATGCAAATTGTAAGAAACGCAACTGTGTATAACTATGTATCAAGTATAGAAATACAAAGGTAAAAGCTGAAAGAGTTGTGATTATCCAATTTTTAAGTATTTTCTTTCAAGGATTGCAGTAGGGGTACATATGTGATAAGGTAGCGTAGAAATTAACTTTCTGTTTATTATTTCAAGTGATAAAACTCATAGTTGCTATTTATTCAGCATTTACAAGAACCAGATATTCTCTCAAGTGTTTATATACTCACATCTTATAAATTGTTTCTCACAGTGGTTGTATGTGTGTTCTTAGGGAATGCAGCCTCCACACAGACCTCCAGGGGTTTTTGAACTTTTCCTGAATTGGCCATGTATCTCAGAACACATAGTCCACCTGCTTGATGATGGAAGCTGGGAATGAAGAGGAGATAAATGACATTTGGGGAGCTATTGCTATGCTATAGTTTATATTTGTCTAGGTCTATCTAGATTAGATTAGCTATAAAGTTGTTGCCACTGACAACGAATAAGTATTGACACTTGAAATATGAGGACTCAATTTAAAATGTTTGTGTAGAGTCAGAAATGTAGACTACCTCCCTCTTATTGGGATATATTGTAGCTTCACACTTTATTGAATTCATACATAATCTATTTCTCTCGAGAAAACAGATTATGTTTCCTTCAGCTGTTTTTAATTACCTAAAGCTCTTCATCTCAGGGAGAAACTTTGAGAAATTTATCCTATGTATGCCAATGCAGATTGATGTGGCCAGTATTCAGGTCTCATTTAGACAATCATATTATTGAGATTTTGTGAATGTAGCTTCCTATCATATCTCGAAGACACCATCTCACAGAAAGTTCCTGGTCTTCTGCCTCATGGAATCATTACTCTTCTGCTTTTGTGATGTTGCCTAAGACTATGGTGTAGCAGCTTCAGCGTACATGTACCAACTGGTGATTAAATGCAGATATTCTTAAATCATGTAGTAAATGGATGTACTATTCATTAAAAATCAATTATTTTTAACTGTGAATTGGTAATATGTGAGACAATAAAGGAAGCAATGGCTCTAAGTTTTTGTAGAAAAACTTTTTGATAGATTGCCCCACCGCCTTTTCTCAGCATTGTCATGTTTATCTTATTTAGGTTGTGAATGTAAGGCTCACTTGAGGGCCCTGTGGGTCTATCTCATGAATGTGAATGCTGTGGTTCCATGAGAAGTTTGTGAAGCAATGCTTTAGGTACAACTTGATCACATGATCTTCATTGCTTTAGGACAGCTTTCACTTTACCCAGCTCTGGTGGTATGCTTTATGATCGCACTTTGAATCTTGCTTTAGAAAGCAATCCCATCCAGTGAGCCCAATATCTATTCCCAGGACCTTCGATATGAATCTCCAAGAAAGAAACTGCTTGCTCAGTAAACTGTCATGAAAACAAAAAAGTGTCTTTCTCAACTTCCAGGAGTATTTCCTGTGCACTTTGGAAAGGTATTCTTTGTGGGTTTCCTTTATTTCTGATCTTACCTCAACAGTATATAAATTCTTTGATATTAGCTCACAGATGGGTGTTCAATATATAGAACAGAGTTGGCACTAAATGGTTGAACTGAAAATTTATCTGTTGTAATAAATATTTACATTGCATATTCAGGAATACACTTGATTGTCAGTTTCATGAATTATTGTATATCCCTAAGTGAATAATATTTAGATATTTTATGCTTTCATTTTTAGTTAGCAAAATTAAACTGTACATATTATTTTGTAGATATGCTTTACCTGTCTAACAGCTTAGAAGCACTGGCACTCTCTCTGTCGAAGAAAGTAAGCTTTTTGCAATGTGGATACTTTTAATTTTTCCATGTTAGCTACTGACAGGGAAGTAATGTTTTAGACAATTTTACTGCCTTTAGCTAACAATTTCTAGAAGGTGCTAACTGACTTATTCAGTAGAATTCAGATAATTTGTCAAGAATATCAAATGCAGTCTGATCCGCACCTTCATGATGGTATTCATGTAGTTACACCTAATGTGCAAACACATTTTAATGCAATATAAAGAATTCTGTCAAGGCAAATGGAATGGAAAAAAAACCTAACTTTCTCTATGAATACCTATTTCATACATTTTCCAATGTAATGCTCTGTTGTGCTTACAACTTCTTTGAATCACATCAATTCTCAGTCTGAAACGATAAATCAAATTATTGCTACCTTTGCTGTTTACCAATTTTTTTCTTTTGAAGTTATTTCTAAAATAATCAACTTGTAGGGGCATGTGTCTAGAGCTCCAGATACATGGCAGAAACCAGATAGTAGTTTGAACTCACGTGTTCTAGTCTAGCCTGAGAACATGTCAAAACTCTGAAGCTAGCTAGCTAGCTAGACAGACAGACAGATAGACTGTGAGACAGGTCAATAGATGATAGATAGATAGATAGATAGATAGATAGATAGATAGATAGATAGATAGATAGATACATTTGTAAGATCTTCTTTACATGCTGCAGGATTTTATTTATGCAAACAAATTACATGGATTTTCTTTAGTCAGTACCTTAGTAGTTTGATAATTAACTGTATACTTCTTAAAACATCTATTTTAATTTTTTCATTTATCAGTTCATCCCTCCATGTTATCCTGTTGTAGTGCCAAAAAGTATAGTATTCTCATCCCTTTTCCTCTTTTTTCTTTGCTTCCCATATCTGATTCACTGATTTTAAAATCTAGGTATTTTTTTTCTTCTCTGTTATTAGTGGGTTGATTAAATTACTTTCTAATGAACTCCACTCTCATTTTCAATTGATAACTGTATTTAGTGTATACTGTAAAATATCATGCCATGATCTTTAATCCAGGCTGAGGGACTTAGTGAAGCCTATAGGGACCACAAGAACTAAGCTCACCAGTTTCCCTAACATTGATTTTCCTTCATTCTGTTGCTGTGCCAGATCATTTCCAAGCTAGAACTTCTCAGCTATGCCAGCTCTGCTTAGATCTGGCAGGCTGCCTTGTAAGGATTGGGTTTCAGCTCATATATCACATCTCAGAAATGCCAGTCACTGCCTTCCTGTCTATAATATCTGTCCTCTCACTTTAGCTAAGGTCTAAATTTGTCTCTTACACCTCTCTAACCCCTTGAGTTTGTATATTCTCCCTCCACAGTCAAACATTTCAAGGCTCTGGCTTTATTCGTTTGAACCTGATTACTCAGTTTTCTTAAGACTGATCCAGAAGCCTGCAACTGATGCCTAAGTAGATCATTAGTTATTCCAATTTTAACATTGACCTGAAGGTGAAAACCATTTTTTTAAACCAGTGTCAGTAGTTTGAACCAGCTTTGGGTGGTAGGATACAAGAATGGGCATCGGTTGCTAAACAAAAATGAAATGAAGATTGTTGATGGTCTTCTAACAAATGCTTTTCTGTTTCCTAAAATATTTGAAGATGTCACCATAAGATGCAACTTTTCAATAGCCAATTAGATAACTTTGTGTAAGAATATGAAGTTCAGCATAACTGGGGCTGTGCATATAGCTGGAGCATGATGAAAATGAACATACTTATGCTCATGTGTACACAAACACGAATAAAAGACTGAAAAACTAAAAAGGATAAGACCCCATTAATCCATGTATTTTGTGGATGCATGACATAAAGATCACTGTTTTTGAAGTTCTTTAAAGATGGCTTCTAGAGTTGTTCCATACCAAGCAACCCAACTCATTATGCTTTGCCTCCACACAGGTAATAAATCTGAACTTAACTTGATTATGTATTTATTTGCTCTTTTCTCTTTTATGCATTGAAGGTAAATTGTCTGTTTTATAATTACCTTATATTCAATAGTAATTGACATTGCATAGTGGATATGAAAACATAAAGTGAATATATTTGATAAATCAAATTTATCTCCTTAACATGCTAAGATCAGGTTTTATAGTTATTTTTATTAAGATATAGTTTATTAACATTCTGATGAACACTTTACCATAATCAAACAAAATTCTTTCTTCAGGACTTTGATACTTCCACATAACTGCTTAAACAGCAAAGGCTTTTCTCTGTTTAAAGTCAAACCAGAGTGCCTCATGGCCTGTAAAAGCAAACTCAAGTTCCACTGAGAGTCAAAAGAGTTCCTTCCTATTTATCTAGCTTTCTTTCTCCCATTCAATGTTATAAGCATATCTTAGACTTTAAATCTCTTCCAATGAATTATTTGTAGTTGGTAGAATTCCAAGATGGTCTTTAAGATTCCTATGTCCTGGTGTGCACACTATGTAATCCTCTGTCCTAGAGTATGAATGTACTTTCACAAATCAAGTGACCCACTAATTTATTTATAATTAGTTTTAAACTATAACATAATAGGACACACTCATTGTGTAAATGGGATTAAGGGGGTGATAGGTAGCATGTCAAGGATTAAGCTGAAAATCCAACTATTTCCCTCAGAGTCCAGAAAGCAAAATGATTAAAATAAAATGAAAGTGAGGGGATTCGCAGTCTCCTGTGGAGGCATACTTCCCATGAGTAAATGGATGTCCCGATTCCGAGCAAAGCATCTTAATACTTTCATGCCCTCATGGCAACACACCAGGGAACAACCTTTTAATCCTTGGGCCTCTAGGCAACAGTGACAATCAAAGCTGCACCAGGAAAGATGCGCTTTAGGAGTGTACAACAGTATACATAAGGCCTGCTATCTAAAGCATGGAACTGATAGACTCTTTCATCTACAGTTATAGGACATAGAAATCATTGTCATCACGGCACTGGAGGTCTTTAAGTTATTTTGTGCATCCTTACCTAATTTGTAATTATAGTTTTCATAATTATAAAATGCTGAAGATGCCTAAAAGAACCTCTAACATACTTATTTTATCATATATCAAAATCTACGTGGAGTGGTACTTTCTGTTATAGAAGCTTGCTGAAAAATGGACAGCTCTAAAAATTAAAATAGAAATCAACAACAACAAAAAATCTAACAAACAATAAAAACAAAAGACTCCCTTCCCTAGTTCTCATGTCAAACTTAAACTTTCATGGCTACTTGATGTTTTCCTTGAGATAATGGTTCTTAGATCACCTAGGAAAATTTGACAAGTAAGGGTATTTAGGTAGATGTGAAGAACCTATTCTTATAATTAATACAATGTACTATTGATCCAATTAAAACAGTATTGAAGAAATCTCAATACATTGTAAATATGTATGGGGATTTAGTGTGTGATTAAAAACATATTTTCTATTATGTAGAGAGAGAGAAGTAGGTTAATTAACAAATTAAATTTGCATTAGTGACATAAAATTGTGTTAAACTTTATTTCTTATTATGTAACTCAAGCAGGGTAAATAAATTCAGAGGAAAAAGGAAGAGACAGAACAAAGGAAGAGGAAAAAGATAAACTGTACTATTACAAGTTTTTTTTCTTTTTCATATGTTTAAAAGTAATTTTGAAATAAAAAGGAATGTATCTGTCTGAAACACAACTCACAAGAACTGAAATCACCTGTATCAATATAACTAGTGATTAGGCCAGAGAACTGAGACTACCTGTGTCAATATTATTTAACTGCTACCTCCAGGAAAATATTGCTTAGGAAGATAAGACTGATAATCAATAAATAACTTCACTGTTTGCTGTAGGAAATTCTAGCAAATCAATTCATCTGAGCGAATAATCTACTCACCAGGGTGAAGAGCTCCCTTCTCAGGAAAATCACCTCTCATGAAGAAACGTTCAACATTGTTGCTTCTCAATGTTCACTCACCGTGTGCAACTGTGCCATAGACTCCACCTGATGCTAGACAGTTCTCTACCTGGAGAACTTAAACAACTTAAACATTTCTTCAGGCATCTTTCTTTTTAAAAGATTCTGAGAAGACTCTCAAGTAGTATTTGTTTTATTGTAATATTTACTAAATTCAGTTTTGTGTTATAATGAATTTTTCTGATAGTCCATTATGCACACTAGCTACTATAGAACGAATATGGAAAATAATTTACCAAGCCAAAGGAAGCTAATGGAGAAGAGTATTTTGAATATTTATATTAGATAATTTGCTATTCATAATGGTATATATTCATATGGTATATGAATATTCATATGGTATATGACCATATATAATATATATAACAATACAAAAATATATAGTCTTCTATAACAATATATAATAATTAATAATAAAAAATAATACATAATATGTATAAGGGATATGATATATAATATATAGTATATAGTATGTAGTATATAATACATAGTATATAGTATAATGTATAATATAATGTACAAAACATATATAATATAATATATAATGTAATATATATAACATGCATGTTTCAACTACAACACATGTATTCCTTTTGAATCCTTGTTCAAATTCATTTTACTCTACTAGGGAGTATTGTGAAGAGTAGGATGTGTGTGTGTGTACACTTGTGTGTGTATACATGTATATATATATATATA